>NW_028319957.1:50000-70699 GCF_062004578.1 Staurois parvus | reverse complement strand
GACTCTAATGGGGAATCTGATGTAAAGGGGGGACTCTGCTGGGAACCCTAATGTAAGGGAGTTCTAATGTAAAGGGGGGACTCTGCTGGGGACCCTAATGTAAGGTAACTCTGATGTAAAGGGGGGACTCTGCTTGGGACCCTAATGTAAGGGAGCTCTGATGTAAAGGGGGGATTCTGCTGGGGACCTTAATGTAAGGGAGCTCTGATGTAAAGGGGTGACTCTGCTGGGGACCCTAATGTAAGAGAACGCTGATGTAAAGGGGTGACTTTTCTGGGGACCCTAATATAAGAGAGCTCTGATGTAAAGGGGTGACTTTTCTGGGGACCCCAATGTAAGGGAGCTCTGATGTAAAGGGGGGACTCTGCTGGGGACCCTAATGTAAGGGAGCTTTAATGTAAAGGGAGGACTCTGCTGGGGACCCTAATGTAAGGGAGCTCTAATAGGAAAACTAATGCACGGTGCCTTGAAAAAGTCTTCCTCCCCTTTAAATGTCCCCCCGTGTTGTCATGTTACAATGTATTTCTTGGGATTGGATGTGATGGACTGACACAAAGTGACACATAATTGGGAAATGGAAGGAAAATGAGAAATGGTTTCCAACATTTTTTATAAATAAATCTGTGAAAAGTGTGGCGTGCATTTGTATTCAGCCCCCTTTACTCTGATCCCCCTAAGTAAAATCTAGTGGAACTGATTGCCTTCAGAAGTCCCCTAATTAGTACATACAGCCCCCCTGTGTGTCATGTGATCTCAGTATAAATCCAGCTGTTCTGTTTGTTAGAGAACATTAGTGAACAAACAGCATCATAAAGGCCAAGGAACACACCAGACAGGTCAGGGATAAAGGTGTGGAGAAGTTTAAAGCAGGGTTAGGGTATAAAAAAATATCCAGAGCTTTAAAAATCTAACAGCGCACTGTTCAATCCAATTTCAAGGGGTATGAATACTTTTTTAAGGCACTGTAAAACGGGACTCTGATGGAGTCTCTGCTGTAAGGAGAGACTCTGATGGGGACTCTAATGTAAGGGGAGGCTCTGATGGGGACTCTAATGTAAGGGGAGGCTCTGATGGGGACTCTAATGTAAGGGGAGACTCTGATGGGGACTCTAATGTAAGGGGAGACTCTGATGGGGACTCTAATGTAAGGAGAGGCTCTGATGGGGACTTTATTGTAAGGAGAGACTAATGTAAGGAACCCCTTCAGAGATTCTGGCAGGTAGTTGATGTCGGCCTCATTTACAATTGTGAATAGAGCCGGGTTCACATTTTGCCGTGTATCACATGTGATTTGTGTGCGGTGTGGTCGGAGTCGTACATTTTGTATGGCTCTAATCACACCACACGCGCACCAAAAACACACAGGACCCTTTTTTTGGGTCGCACTAGAATCGGATCACACGGGAAGTCACACCTATGGGATCCGATTCTGCACGTCGCACCGCATTTTTTGGACTGATTACGGGGTGTTGTAACTTACCATACACACCCGCAGCGGTTCCCATGAATGGGGTGCGATTCTGATGCGGTGTGGAAGTCACACAGAAAACGCTGCAAATTCCGCCCCCCATCAGTGTGATCCCCGGGATACATCTACATGTCAGCCCAATAGCTAAACACACCGATGATGGAAGTAAATCTAGAAGAAACAATCGTAACCTGCCAAAGGGTCTGCCGTTGTGTCCTCTGCACCCGGATCCCTGCCAGGGAGGTGTGATCGGGGCCTCAAAATCAGAGAGAACAGGCTGAAGGTGACAATGTACCTCAACTGCAAACCGAAAATGTCATATGTGGTGTGATGGCTGCATTCGTTTTATTTTTTTTAATTTTTCTTTTATTTGCACCTGGCAATCCTGCAATTAGCACCCTTCCTGCCCCTGGCTATGTAGGGGTGGCTATGTCACCCCTCCAGCATATCTATGGAGGGAGCCATGGTTGTCACCTAATGCAGGCCATAGACTGGTCATTTATTGGCCAATTTTTCATCCAAAAAATTGTTCATTCTGTAAACCGATGTTGCCACCAATGATTGTGAAAATCGCCCGTTTTTCACAAATTTTCCAGCATGAAGGATAAACGAAATGAGGAACCGCGAAAATCGGCCTATTATTATTATTATTATACAGGATTTATATTATTGTTATACAGGATTTATATTATACAGGATTTATTATTATTATTATTATTATTATTATTATTATTGTTATTATACAGAATTTATATTATTATTATTATTATACAGGATTTATAATATTATTATTATACAGGATTTATATTATTATACAGGATTTATATTATTATACAGGATTTATTATTATTATTATTATTATACAGGATTTATATTATTATACAGGATTTATATTATTATACAGGATTTATTATTATTATACAGGATTTATATTATTATTATTATTCAGGATTTATATTATTATACAGGATTTATTATTATTATTATTATTATTATACAGGATTTATATTATTATTATACAGGATTTATATTATTATTATTATACAGGATTTATATTATTATTATTATTATTATACAGGATTTATTATTATTAATTTTATTATTATTATACAGGATTTATATTATTATTATTATTATTATACAGGATTTATTATTATTATTATTATACAGGATTTATATTATTATACAGGATTTATATTATTATTATACAGGATTTATATTATTATACAGGATTTATTATTATTATTATTATTATTATACAGGATTTATATTATTATACAGGATTTATATTATTATACAGGATTTATTATTATTATTATTATTATACAGGATTTATATTATTATTATTATTATACAGGATTTATTATTATTATTATTATACAGGATTTATATTATTATTATACAGGATTTATATTATTATTATTATTATTATTATACAGGATTTATATTATACAGGATTTATATTATTATTATATAGGATTTATATTATTATTATTATTATTATACAGGATTTATATATTATTATTATACAGGATTTATATTATTATTATTATTATACAGGATTTATATTATTATTATACAGGATTTATGGCGCCAACAGTTTGCTCAGCGCTTTACAATATAACGGGAGACAATACAGCAACAATACAGTTCAATACAAGAGGGATAGGAGGGCCTGATCCTGGGAGCTTACAATCTAGTTTACAATCTAGGAGATGAACCGTCTATGGCCTGCATAAGGCTGCTCTCCTGATATGGACTACAAACACGTCTGTATCCTTTCTTCTCCATTCCATGGGGTGGGAGGGGAAGGACAATTTACAGAAGAAAGCTAGGAAGGAAGATATCCTTAAGTGCAACTCACAGGAAGTGACAGACACTGGATTTCTGGCAGGATCAGCAGGTAATTGCTGAAAATGTTAGCTTGAAAAAAAATAAAAATAAAAAACGAATGCAGCCGCCACATGTAAGGACTGTAAGTGGTGATATATTTGGGTTTATTTATCCTTGAAGTTTGGATCCCGGGCGGAGGTATTTTCCCGCACAACGATGACTTCCTGCCAGTAAACATTTTATTTATTTCAGGTACTTATATTGCTGTCAATTTATGCAGCGCTTTCCATATATATTGTACATTCACATCAGTCCCCACCCCCGAGGAGCGTACAATCTAAGGTCCCTAACTCACATTCATACATACACATACTAGGGACAGTTTAGACAGGAGCCAATTAACCTCCCAGCATGTCTTTGGAGTGTGGGAGGAAACCGGAGTACCCGGGGGAAACCCACACAGGCACAGGGAGAACATGCAAACTCCAGGCAGGTGGTGCTATGGTTGGGATTTGAACCAACAACCCGAGTACTGCCAGGCGGAAGTGCTAATCATTTAGCCACTGTGCTGTCCAAGTTCGGTGAATCCCCCCCCCATCCCCCTCCAGCAGGGTATTTTCGGAGGAGTGCAGGCATGTGTGCTGCTCAGGGAGGATTGGCGGAGTTCATCCAGGTAGGAGCTGGCTTTACCCACATCCGGCACAATGTTTATATTAGTGTCAGGACTTGGCGGGAGTCCAGGAGCTGGGACAGATGGAGCCGCGTGCTTACTTTGTACAGGCATGCGGGGGGGGGGGGGGGTTGGGGGGTTTGTTTGCAAAATCTTATAATAGAAACGAAGAAAAACTTTGTTTTTCAAATTTTTTGGTCTTTTTTTTTTTGTTTATGGTGAAAAAAATAAAAAAAACCCCGGCGGTTATTAAATACCACCAAAAGAAAGCTCTATTTATGGGAAAAAATGATCAAAATGTCATATGGGTACAGTGTTGCATGACCGCGCAATTGTCACTCAAAGTACAACCGTGCTGAAAGTTGAAACTTGGCCTGGACAGGGAGGGGGGGGGGGGGGGGGGAGGGGGTGAGAGCGCCCGGTATTGAAGTGGTTCAATATTTTGATTAGTAATAACTAGCTCTGAAAGTAAACGTCTAGGAAAGTGTCGGTAGCAGATATTCAAGTGTATAACTAGTGTGCAATTGATGGACAAATGAGTTTTGGTAACAAAGTAAGTTTTTTGTGTTTTTTTTATCATCAGACAAATATTACCAAAAACTGTTTATTACATTAAAGCGAAACTCAAAAAGGGGAACCCAAAAGGGGAAGTTCTTATTTTGCGCCTCCACCCTTCCACGTTGGAAATTTTTTTTTATTTTTTTGGGGGGGAGTGGGTACCTGATTGCGACAGGCACCCGCTCACACTTCTGGTTGGCGGCAGATCCTACAGAAGTCCCCCCCCCCCCCCCCCCACTTTCCACTCACACAGTGTGATGCAACTGGCGCATGCGCAGCGAGGGCTTCACAGCCAGTTTCCCTTAGCAGACATGCTGGCGCCAGGGACCCGAAGACCGATGGAGAACCGGCTCGGGCAAGGATGGCGCTGGATCCTTGGACAGGTAAGTGTCCTTTTTTATTAAAGTGGAACTACATCGCATCTGAGCCCCACAAACTAAAAATGGCTATTGTATTCATTTAGTCCAGGTACTTATATAGAGCCGTCAATGTACACAGCGCTTTACATATATATTGTACATTCACATCAGTCCCTAACCCTCAAGGGTCGTACAATCTAAGGTCCCTAACCCTCAAGGGGCGTACAATCTAAGGTCCCTAACCCTCAAGGGGCGTACAATCTAAGGTCCCTAACCCTCAAGGGGCGTACAATCTAAGGTCCCTAACCCTCAAGGGGTGTACAATCTAAGGTCCCTAACCCTCAAGGGGCGTACAATCTAAGGTCCCTAACCCTCAAGGGGCGTACAATCTAAGGTCCCTAACCCTCAAGGGGCGTACAATCTAAGGTCCCTAACCCTCAAGGGGCGTACAATCTAAGGTCCCTAACCCTCAAGGGGCGTACAATCTAAGGTCCCGAACCCTCAAGGGGCGTACAATCTAAGGGCCCGAACCCTCAAGGGGCGTACAATCTAAGGGCCCGAACCCTCAAGGGGCGTACAATCTAAGGGCCCGAACCCTCAAGGGGCGTACAATCTAAGGTCCCTAACCCTCAAGGGGCGTACAATCTAAGGTCCCTAACCCTCAAGGGGCGTACAATCTAAGGTCCCTAACTCACATTCATACATACACATACTAGGGACAATTTAGACAGGAGCCAATT
This sequence comes from Staurois parvus, assembly GCF_062004578.1. Classification (NCBI taxonomy): domain Eukaryota; kingdom Metazoa; phylum Chordata; class Amphibia; order Anura; family Ranidae; genus Staurois; species Staurois parvus. The sequence goes on along the minus strand of NW_028319957.1, from coordinate 65,071 downwards.
CGCCTACCAGCATGTCTTTGGCGTGTGGGAGGAAACTGGAGTAACTGGAGGAAACCTGCACAGGGAGAACATGCAAACTCCAGGCAGGTGGTACTGTGGCTGGGATTAGAACCGATGACCCGAGTACTGCCAGACGGAAGTGCTAACCATTTAGCCACTGTGCTCATTTTTTTATGTTCAAAGCAATCTCCTCCATCCATCCATGTCTGCATGCTTTGTTTCCTGAGAAATCACTTTGAAAACACCCCCCCCAGCATTTCTGACCGTGGCCACAGGGGCATATTTACCACGAGGCAAACAAGGCACTTGCCTAGGGGGGCATTTTTCAGGGGGGCAGCACCTCCCCTCAGAAGAAGGGATGAAAGAAGGGATATGTGTGCCATGGGAACCAGGTGGGATCCGAGAGAGGCTGCTTGATGGTGTATGTAGATCCTGACTCCCATTCCCAGGGATGTCCAGAGCTTTGACGATGAGCGTCTTTCTCTCTATCACTTGGGGGGTAGTGGAAGGATCTCCCGAGTGGGGGGCAGGGGTGTTGTTGGTCAATGTCAGACTCTCCGGGGGAGGGGGGGGTGTTGGTCGGTGTCCATTGTGGCAGACGATTTTTGTGTTGCCTAGGGCAGCACAAAAGCTAAATACACCACTGCGTGGCCATCCTGAGTAAGGGCAGACGATTCATGTAGAATTGACTTCCTGGAATCCATCTGCCCTTATTATTATTATTATTATTATACTACAGGATTTATATTATTATTATTATACAGGATTTATATTATTATTATACAGGATTTATATTATTATTATACAGGATTTATATATTCTTATTATTATTATTATAATACAGGATTTATATTATTATTATTATTATACAGGATTTATATTATTATTATTATTATTATTATACAGGATTTATATTATTATTATTATACAGGATTTATATATTATTATTATTATAATACAGGATTTATATTATTATTAATATACAGGATTTATATTATTATTATTATACAGGATTTATATATTATTATTATTATTATTATACAGGATTTATATTATTATACAGGATTTATATTATTATTATTATACAGGATTTATATATTATTATTATACAGGATTTATATTATTATTATTATACAGGATTTATATATTATTATTATTAATATTATACAGGATTTATATTATTATTATTATTATACAGGATTTATATTATTATTATTATACAGGATTTATATATTATTATTATACAGGATTTATATATTATTATTATTATACAGGATTTATATTATTATACAGGATTTATATTATTATTATTATTATACAGGATTTATATTCTTATTATTATTATTATTATTATACAGGATTTATATTATTATTATTATACAGGATTTATATATTATTATACAGGATTTATATTATTATACAGGATTTATATTATTATTATTATTATACAGGATTTATATATTATTATTATACAGGATTTATATTATTATTATACAGGATTTATATATTATTATTATTATTATTATACAGGATTTATATTCTTATTATTATTATTATTATACAGGATTTATATTCTTATTATTATTATACAGGATTTATATTCTTATTATTATTATACAGGATTTATATTATTATTATTATACAGGATTTATATATTATTATTATTATACAGGATTTATATTATTATACAGGATTTATATTATTATTATTATTATACAGGATTTATATATTATTATTATACAGGATTTATATTATTATTATTATACAGGATTTATATATTATTATTATTATTATTATACAGGATATATGGTGCCAACAGTTTGCTCAGCGCTGTACAATATAACGGGAGACAATACAGCAACAATACAGTTCAATACAAGAGGGATAGGAGGGCCTGATCCTGGGAGCTTACAATCTAAGAGGGAGGGGCTATTGGTACAAAAGGTAGTAACTGTGAGGGATGGACTGGTAGGAGGAGTAGAAGATTCCATTATTGGCTGAAGGCCCTTAGCTCAGGCATGCAGGCAGGCAGGAGGGTGTGCTTAGCTGAGAAAACCCCTCCTCTCCTGAAGACTCCTGGGATGTATGACATCATTTGGCTACTGGCAGCACGGTGGCTAAATGGCTAACACTTCTGCTTAGCAGCACTCTGGTCGTTGGTTCGAATCCCAACCACAGCACCTGCCGGGAGTTTGCATGTTCTCCTTGTGCCTGCGTGGGTTTCCTCTGAGTACTCCAGTTTCCTCCCACACTCCAAAGACATGCTGGGAGGTTAATTGGCTCCCGTCTATATTGTCCCTAGTATGTGTATGTATGAATGTGAGTTAGGGACCTTAGATTGTACGCCCCTTGAGGGTTAGGGACCTTAGATTGTACGCCCCTTGAGGGTTAGGGACCTTAGATTGTACGCCCCTTGAGGGTTAGGGACCTTAGATTGTATACTCCTCGGGGCGGGGACTGATGTGAATATACAATATATATGTAAAGCGCTGCGTAAATTGATGGCGCTATATAAGTACCTGAAATACATAAATTTTGCCTAGGCCAGAAACCGGGAAGTAACTGAGAAAATTGTCATTTTAAGTAACGCAGTGTTGTATCACAAAAAAACGTCCTTTTTCAGATAGTGGGGTAAATCTTCCAGAGGTCAAGCGGTTAAAGAGGAGCTACACCGCATCTGAGAACCTCAAACCAAAAATGCTATCTAATTCACTTTTACCATTCAGAGCAAGTGCCCCCATCCATCCGTGTCTCCGTGGTTTATTTTGCTGAGAACTCATTTTGAAAAACGCATATCTAGCTGCAGCCATGTTTGGTAAGGGCAGATGATTCATGTAGCAATTACTTCCTGGAATCCATCTGTCCTTAGCTCAGGCGTATAAGCAGGAGGGTGTGCTTAGCTGAGAAAACTCCTCCTCTTCTTCTGAAGACTCCAAGGATATATGACATCATTTGCCTAAGCCAGAAACCAGGAAGTAACTGAGGAAATGTAAAAAAAAATAAAAAATTTAAAATATGGCTCCTGTATAAATTGTCCCTGGTATGTGTATGTATGAATGTGAGTTAGGGACCTTAGATTGTACGCCCCTTGAGGGTTAGGGATCTTAGATTGTACCCCCCTTGAGGGTTAGGGACCTTAGATTGTACGCCCCTTGAGGGTTAGGGACCTTAGATTGTACGCCCCTTGAGGGTTAGGGACCTTAGATTGTACTCCCCTTGAGGGTTAGGGACCTTAGATTGTACGCCCCTTGAGGGTTAGGGACCTTAGTTTGTACACTCCTCGGGGGCGGGGACTGATGTAAATGTACAATATATATGTAAAGTGCTGCGTACATTGACGGCGCTATATAAGTACCTGTAATAAAATAAAAAATAATACACTGACAGGGACGGGGATTCACAGTGACGTGTGTTCTGATACAGACGAAATAATACAGCCGGGATGGTTGTACGCTGAGCGGTCTTCCCCCCCCCCCCCCCTCACATTCCTTCCCCATTCTTTACATTCTTCACATTCCTTTCCTCAAGTCCTTTTTTTTTTTTTTTTTTTTTTTAATTTATTATATCACTTTCATTCATTTAACCATTAGCCGCCCGGCCAATAGCCGTTTGGCGGCTTGAAAAGCGCTGCAGCTTTCCGGGTCCACGCCATTTGGCGTGCTCCCGCACATGCGCCGTTTGCGCTATTGCAGAGCGGCGCAGCAGCGGGATCTGTCACCGCCCGTGCACCTCGGACACGGCCGATGACAGATCCGAGTACCGGCTCCCGTTGCCGGTACCATGTGACCTGCCGCGACCAATCACAGCAGGTCACATGACAGTTGTATACAATGGATGGCTTCATTCATGATGCCATCCATTGTATACTAGTGCCTAGCTGTGAATGGTCATAGCTAATCACATGCACATGTCATGTGATTAGCTGTGACCAAATCACAGCTAAGCACAAAAAAAAAAAAAAAAAAAAAAGCTGAATGAATCGATTTCATTCAGCTAAATGCTTGCTTATAGCAAAGTAATTCTTTGCTATAAGCAAATTGTGTAAAAAAAAAAAAAAAAAAAAATACTGATCACTTCCCCAAAGTAGTACAATGTTACTATGGTAACATTGTACTATTTTGGTCATAGTAAAATATGAAAAAAAATCTTAAAAAAAATAAAAAAAAATGTAATAAAAAATTAAATATAATAAAAAAATAAAAAAAAATTAAAAAAAAATATAATTTTTTTTTTTTTCATACTGTCACCAGTCAGTGTCCCTGTTCACCGCCATGCCAGTTATATGATGACGCTGTACTGCACTGGTGACAGTATGTAAAAAAAAAAATAGTGAAAATAATATTTTTCATTTTTTCATTTTCGGAAAAATTATGACAAAAAAATACAACTTCAAAAAACTCGCCATGCCTCTTATGAAGTACGTCCGACTGTCTACTCAGCAAAAAGGGGTCATTTGGGGATATCTGTACTATTCTGACATTCTTGGACCTCAAGAAATTAGATTGGCTGTCAGTACTTCAGGATTGATCAATATTCAGATCTATACCATAGTTTGTGAACTCTATAACTTTCCTACAAACTAAATAATACATCCTAATTTGGGTTATTTTCACCAAAGACATGTAGCAGAATACATCTCGTCCTAAATTTATGAAGAACAATTATTTATTTGTAAACTTTTATAACAGAAACAAAGAAAAATGTGTTTTTTTTTCAAAATTTTTGGTCTTTTTTTGTTAATTTAGCAAAAAATAAAAACCCCAGCGGTGATTAAATACCACCAAAAGAAAGCTCTAGTTGTGTGAAGAAAATGATAAAATTTTAGTTTGGGTACAATGTTGTATGACTGCGCAATTGTCATTCAAAGTGTGAGAGCGCTGAAACCTGAAAAATGGCCTGGGCAGGAAGGTGTAAAATTGCACGGTATTGAAACGGTTAATAAAACGTACATAAAAGGCGTAAGAAGTCTGACTTTGACTTGAACATTATTTTAGGACCGATTGAAGAATCTGAAGTTGAATCTGTTTATGGCGTATTTTTCTGAATGGTGGGCAGTATTAGCGGGGCTCCTGAACGATGAAATGTTGCCTGTGTTGCTCGGGCCAATACTGAACAGATGTGAATACGAACATAATATCATTCAGACGTGTCATCCGGTGGGGTTTTTTTATGTTCAGGTGGAAGAAGCGGGGCAGGTGTTCCTGCTCATGAAGAAGGATTACCGGATCTCCCGAAACGTTCGCCTGGCTTGGTTCCTGTCAAACCTCTATCAGTCCATCTCCTCGGTTCCCGAATCAGAGCTGGTATGTGTGAGCTATTATGTTCTTGTCCGCCCTATAGCAGTTTTACTTCTACAGGGCGGCCCTCCTGTGCAAAATCATACAGTGGGGCAAAAAAGTATTTAGTCCCCACCAATGGTGCAAGTTCTCCCACTTACAAAGATGAGAGAGGCCTGTAATTGGCATCATAGGGAGACCTCAACTATGAGAGACAAAATGAGAAAACAAATCCAGACAATCACATTGGCTGATCTGGAAAGAATTTATTTGCAAATTATGGTGGAAAATAAGTATTTGGTGAATATGAAAAGTTCATGTCAATACTTTGTTATATATCCTTTGTTGGCAATGACAGAGGTCAGACGTTTCCTGGAAGTCCTCACAAGGTTGGCACACACTGTTGCTGGTATGTTGGCCCATCCTCCATGCAGATCTCCTACTCCATGCAGATCTCCTCTAGAGCAGTGATGTTTTGGGGCTGTTGCTGGGCAACACGGACTTTCAACTCCCTCCAAAGGTTTTCTATGGGGTTGAGATTTGGAGACTGGCTAGGCCACTCCAGGACCTTGAAATGCTTCTTACGAAGCCACTCCTTCGTTGCCCAGGCGGTGTGTTTGGGATCATTGTCATGTTGGAAGACCCAGCCACGTTTCATCTTCAATGCCCTTGCTGATGGAAGGAGGTTTGCACTCAAAATCTCACGATACATGGCCCCATTCATTCTGTCCTGTACATGGATCAGTCGTCCTGGTCCCTCTGCGGAGAAACAGCCCCAAAGCATGATGTTGCCACCCCCATGCTTCACAGTAGGTATGGTGTTCTTTGGATGCAACTCAGCATTCTCCTCCAAACACGACGAGTTGTGTTTCTACCAAACAGTTCTATTTTGGTTTCATCTGACCATATGACATTCTCCCAATCCTCTTCTGGATCATCCAAATGCTCTCTAGCAAACTTCATACGGGCCCGGACATGTACTGGCTTAAGCAGGGGGACACGTCTGGCACTGCAGGATCTGAGTCCGTGGCGGTGTAGTGTGTTACTGATGGTAACCTTTGTTACGTTGGTCCCAGCTCTCTGCAGGTCATTCACTAGGTCCCCCCCGTGTGGTCCTGGGATTTTTGCTCACCATTCTTGTGATCATTTTGACCCCACGGGGTGAGATCTTGCGTGGAGCCCCAGATGGAGGGAGAATATCAGTGGTCTTGTATGTCTTCCATTTTCTAATTATTGCTCCCACAGTTGATTTGTTCACACCAAGCTGCTTGCCTATTGCAGATTCAGTCTTCCCAGCCTGGTGCAGGTCCACAATTTTGTTTCTGGTGTCCTTTGACAGCTCTTTGGTCTTCACCATAGTGGAGTTTGGAGTGTGACTGTTTGAGGTTGTGGACAGGTGTCTTTTATACTGATAACAAGTTCAAACAGGTGCCATTGATACAGGTAATGAGTGCAGGACAGAGGAGCCTCTTAAAGAAGAAGGTACAGGTCTGTGAGAGCCAGAAATCTTGCTTGTTTGTAGGTGACCAAATACTTATTTTCCACCATAATTTGCAAATAAATTCTTTCCAGATCAGCCAATGGGATTGTCTGGATTTGTTTTCTCATTTTGTCTCTCATAGTTGAGGTCTCCCTATGATGCCAATTACAGGCCTCTCTCATCTTTGTAAGTGGGAGAACTTGCACAATTGGTGGGGACTAAATACTTTTTTGCCCCACTGTATGTGTGTGTGTGTGTGTGTGTGTGTGTGTGTGTATATATATATATGTGTATGTGTGTGTGTGTGTGTGTATATATATATATATATATATATATATATTTTTTTTTTTTGCCTGTGATCTCTGACTTGGCCATTGTATATTTATTTTTTAGGGTTTACATGACGATGAACTGGAAGTGGTCAGTGTCATACCTCATGGATGGCAGCCCGATGAGCCTGTCCGCCCCGGTCCTTTCCTCCTTGTGCCATCGACATGGGTGACTTTTTTGGCCCGGCAGTACAGATTTGTCATCGAGTTGGATCTCAGTCCTTCTACAGGAATTGTGGTAATGAACTAAAGATATTGCATACATTCACTGTCTTGTTAAAAATATTTGTGATGCTTCTATATCTTCTATCCCCCAGCGGGGATTCACAGTGAATAGCTGCAGGAGGCAGCCCCATGGAAGGCTGCTTGATCCCACAAACCAATTGTGGCTGGTCACATGTAATCGCTCCTGGAGCGATTACCTGCGTTTTGATTTGTCCCTCACCAGCATCTTCTGTGTTAAATAAGAGCTCACCCAATAGTTAACCCCTTCCCATCCGGCCCATGTACATAAACGGCTGGACAGGAGCGGGTGGCCGTTTATAAACGGCCTCCGCATTCACTGCCTGTGCGCGCTCCCTGGGAGCTCGCGGCACCACGATCCAGTTCCTGCAGTGTTCGGAGGAACACCGATCGCTGTACGGGACCTCTGTGTGAGGTCCCGATCATGTGATCACTGATTGTCCAATCAGTGATCACATGAATAGGTGTAAGCAAGATGTCACTTCCTACATCATTGCTTACTACGTGTGAATTCTGTGAATGATCACAGAGGTCACATGATAAAGGGCTATTCACAACAGCCTTGTACCATGTGATAGCTGTGACCAATCACAGCTCGCACAGCATTTCTCAATGGCTGCAAGAATGCAGCCAGAGAGAAGGAGAAATGATTGCTTTTACAGCCTTTGTGGGTGTAAAAGCAATCGGTGTAAAAAAATAAATCTTCCATCACCCCCCACAAGTAGTACAGTGTCGCTATGGTGACACTGCACTGCTAGGGTGATGGTATGTAACAAAACAAAAAAATAAATAATAATATTATAAAAATGTAAAAAAAAAGTTTTGAAAAATTATTTTTTTTGGTTATAAACTAATTTTTCGTTTTTTTTTTTCTTTTTTACTAAAAAGATGAATAAATTTTGGCCAAGGTTTATGAAGAGAGATTATTTTTTTTATTTACGGTTTTATTTTATTTGCAAAATTTTATAAGAAAAACACTTTTTTTTTTTTTCCAAAATGTTTGGACTTTTTCATTTTATATAGCAAAAAAAAAAATCCCAGTGGTGAATAAATACCACCAAAATAAAGTTTTTATCTGTCTCAAAAAAATGCTAAAGAATTCATATGGGTGCAGTGTTGCATGACCGCACAATTGTCATTCAAAGTGTGATAGCGCTGAAAATTGGTCCGAACTGGAAGTGCTTAAAGCAGAACTTCACTGCATCTGAGCACTCTAAACAAAAAACACAATTTAATTAATTTCTAATATTCAAAACAAACGGCCCAATCCATCCATGTCTTAGGGGTCACTGGAGGCACAGGAGCTCTCGGGGGGTCACTGGAGGCACAGGAGCTCTCGGGGGGTCACTGGAGGCACAGGAGCTCTCGGGGGGGTCACTGGAGGCACAGGAGCTCTCGGGGGGGTCACTGGAGGCACAGGAGCTCTCGGGGGGGTCACTGGAGGCACAGGAGCTCTCGGGGGGGTCACTGGAGGCACAGGAGCTCTCGGGGGGGTCACTGGAGGCACAGGAGCTCTCGGGGGGGGTCACTGGAGGCACAGGAGCTCTCGGGGGGGGGTCACTGGAGGCACAGGAGCTCTCGGGGGGGGTCACTGGAGGCACAGGAGCTCTCGGGGGGGGTCACTGGAGGCACAGGAGCTCTCGGGGGGGGTCACTGGAGGCACAGGAGCTCTCGGGGGGGGTCACTGGAGGCACAGGAGCTCTCGGGGGGGGTCACTGGAGGCACAGGAGCTCTCGGGGGGGGTCACTGGAGGCACAGGAGCTCTCGGGGGGGGTCACTGGAGGCACAGGAGCTCTCGGGGGGGGTCACTGGAGGCACAGGAGCTCTCGGGGGGGTCACTGAAAGCACAGGAGCTCTCGGGGGGGGTTCACTGGAGGCACAGGAGCTCTCGGGGGGGGTTCACTGGAGGCACAGGAGCTCTCGGGGGGTCACTGGAGGCACAGGAGCTCTCGGGGGGTCACTGGAGGCATGGTGCTCTATGGAGACACAGGGGTCTCAGAGGTCACTGGAGGCATGGTGCTCCATGGAGACACGGGTCTCAGAGGTCACTGGAGGCACAGGAGCTCTCAGGGTCACTGGAGGCACAGGAGCTCTCAGGGTCACTGGAGGCACAGGAGCTCTCAGGGTCACTGGAGGCACAGGAGCTCTCAGGGTCACTGGAGGCACAGGAGCTCTCGGGGTCACTGGAGGCACAGGGGTCTCGGAGGTCACTGGAGGCATGGTGCTCCATGGAGACACAGGGGTCTCAAAGGGCACAAAGTTGCTTTTACCATCCCCTACTGGCACAACTGCACTGCAAGGGAGAATGTTTTGGTTTCCTGGAGTTCAGCTTTAAGGCAGAGAACCCTTATAAAGAGGAGATCGATAAAACGTTTTGTTAAATCCTGTTCAGCCTAATGCTCTGTCCTTGATTTGCCTTCACTCTTCTCCCTGATGACTTGTCTTTTCCTCCAATCACAGGATGACTCCACAGAAGAAATAATCTTTGATGAGATCTTCCATTCCCTGTCACGCTGCCTACTGGGTCTTCTCCGGCCGTTCATCATCCCCGGATCCAATGTGGTTTTTCAGCCAGAGATCTATGTCACCATCCAGGCCTATTCTTCTATCATCGGTCTGCAGAGTCATCAGGTAACAGACGCAGACGGCACCAGTAGAGTCATCACTAAGCACAGTATTATCTTTGTCAAACACTGCAGCTGTTTTGAAACTGCAAATTCCACCGTGTACCTGAGACTTGTAGTACCTCAGCAGCTTGGGGTGTGCAGGTTCTGTAGAGCAGGAACTAGCTCCTCTGTTCCTTCTGCAGGTTCTGGTCCAGGGTTGTCGCCTGGAGGAGCAGAAGCTGCCGGCCTTTCTCCAGCATGTCCACCTGCAGCTGGGCGCCTTCGAGAATAAGATCGCTGAGATGCTTCAACAGCAGTATCGACCGCTCACTCAGGTAGGCGTAAAACCGATCTTTGGAGAAATCTCGGGAACACTTGGGAGTACTCTTGGTCCACTGAGATGAAACCAGCTAGACTCTGTTCTTCAGGGACCTTCTGAGGGAAGGTCCACCCACGTACTAGGTTGGGGCACCTCCAAGGAGAGACCCCATGATCACATGCCCTTCCCTCCAAGCTTTTAACCACCTCCCGTCCGGCCGTTGTATATAAACGGCAGGATGGTGGCAGTGCAGGGTCAGGTGGCCATTTATAAACGGCCTCCCCTCACCCTGCTTGTGCGCTCTCCTTGGGAGCGCACAGCACCGCAATCCGGTGCCCGCTGGTGTCCTCCGGACACAGTGGAACACCGACCGTCGGATGGGACCTCTGTATGAGGTCCTGATCATGTGATCACTGATTGGCCAATCGGTGATCACATGCAGAGTAGTAAGCAAGGGTGTCACATCTGACATCCTTGCTTACTACGTGTGAAATCTGTGAATGATCAGAGGTCACATGGTCACAACAGCCTTGTACCATGTGACAAGCTGTGACCAGTCACAGCTCACACAGTATTTCTCAATGGCTGCAAGAATGCAGACAGAGAGAAGGAGAAATGATTACTTTTACAGCCTTTATGGGTGTAAAAGCAATCAGTATAAAAAAATCTTCATCACCTCCCCACAAGTAGTACAGTGGTGCTGCTAAGGTGACAGTATGTAAAAAAAAAAAAATATATAAAAATGTTTAAAAATTATAACTTTGGTTATAAACTAATTTTGGGTTGGTGTGTGTGTGTGTGTGTGTGTGTGTGTGTGTGTGTGTGTGTGTGGTGGTTTTTTTTTTTTTTTTACTAAAAATATAACGGAATAAATTTTGGCCAAGATTTATGATGAAATACAATTTATTTGCAAAATTTTATAAGAAAAACACTTTTTTTTTTTTCAAAATTTTTGGACTTTTTGATTTACATAGCAAAAAAAATAAAGATACCAGCGATGAATAAATACCACCAAAATAACGTTTTATCTGTCTCAAAAAAATGCTAAAAAATTCATATGGGTACAGTGTTGCATGACCGCGCAATTGTCATTCAAAGTGTGATAGCGCTGAAAATTGGGCTGGACATGAAGTGGTTAAAGCAATCCCGAGGACCTGCACCCTGCTAGTTAAGTTGGTTGTAAAGGCGGAAGGTATTTTGGTAAACACAGAGCTCTGTACAGGGATGAAACACTGAAAGATCTCTTTGTAAAAGCAGCACATTACACATAGCTAGGCACAAAGTTAACCCCTTGACCGCCCTAGATGTTAACCCTTTCCCAGCCAGTGCTGTTAGTACAGTGAAAGTGTATAGTATTACCACTGATCACTGTATTAATGTCACTGGTCAGAGTCAGACTCTGCGCTCCTGCAGTCCCATTATAAGTCACTGATTCCCACCATAAGTAGTAGTAAAAAAAAAACAATTCCAAGTACCATATTTTTTGCTCCAAACGATGCACTTTTTTTCCCCCAAAATAATGGGGAGAAATGCCTGTGCGTCATATGGAGCGGCCGACCAGGTATTCACCCTGACGCCGCCATGTTAGAATATCGGGCTGGCCACTCTGTGCAGCAGGGCCCAAAGCAGCTGCTCCTTAAAGCAGAGTTCCGGCTGAAAACAAAAGTCAGCAACTACGAAAACTGTAGTTGCTGACTTTTTTGAAATACAATCACTTACTTGTTCCTCGGTCCAGCGGTGTCCCCACCATGTGTGGTTTCACCGGCTGTCTTCTCTCCCTGGCGCCCGATATCTTTAGTGTGGGCACCCGGCTGTGACAGCTTGCGGCTTCACAGCAGGGTGCCCACTGCGCATGTGCGAGAAGCGCTGCACTTTGTGAATGGCCCCGTAGTCTTCTGAGACCTGTCATGTGTTCCAGAAGACTACGGGAAGGGAGGACAACTTCCGTTTCCTATTGCCTAGTCAATCTCAGCGGAAGTACCCACTCCACCCCCACCCCGCTCCTCAAAGGTCTGCAGTCTCTGGTCGTCCCCCGTGCCGCGTCCGCAGTCTCTGGTCGTCCCCCGTGCCGCGTCCGCAGTCTCTGGTCGTCCCCCGTGCCGCGTCCGCAGTCTCTGGTCGTCCCCCGTGCCGCGTCCGCAGTCTCTGGTCGTCCCCCGTGCCGCGTCCGCAGTCTCTGGTCGTCCCCCGTGCCGCGTCCGCAGTCTCTGGTCGTCCCCCGTGCCGCGTCCGCAGTCTCTGGTCGTCCCCCGTGCCGCGTCCGCAGTCTCTGGTCGTCCCCCGTGCCGCGTCCGCAGTCTCTGGTCGTCCCCCGTGCCGCGTCCGCAGTCTCTGGTCGTCCCCCGTGCCGCGTCCGCAGTCTCTGGTCGTCCCCCGTGCCGCGTCCGCAGTCTCTGGTCGTCCCCCGTGCCGCGTCCGCAGTCTCTGGTCGTCCCCCGTGCCGCGTCCGCAGTCTCTGGTCGTGCCCCGTGCCGCGCCCGCAGTCTCTGGTCGTCCCCCGTGCCGCGCCCGCAGTCTCTGGTCGTCCCCCGTGCCGCGCCCGCAGTCTCTGGTCGTCCCCCGTGCCGCGCCCGCAGTCTCTGGTCGTCCCCCGTGCCGCGCCCGCAGTCTCTGGTCGTCCCCCGTGCCGCGCCCGCAGTCTCTGGTCGTCCCCCGTGCCGCGCCCGCAGTCTCTGGTCGTCCCCCCGTGCCGCGTCCGCAGTCTCTGGTCGTCCCCCGTGCCGCGCCCGCAGTCTCTGGTCGTGCCCCGTGCCGCGCCCGCAGTCTCTGGCCATCTCCTGTATATATATTGGATGTGTTTATAGCAGAAAGTAAAAAAATTTTTTTTTCAAAAATGTTCGGTCTTTCTTCATTCGTATCAAATTTCAAACCCAGTGGTGATCAAATATCACCAAAAGAAAGCTCTATTTGTGTGAAAAATATGATATAAATTGGGTAAAGCGTTGCATGACCGCTCAATTATCAGTTAAAGTGGCACAGTGCAGTATAGCAAAAAATATGGCCTGGTCATTGAGGGGGTCAAATCTTTCAAAATTAAGGCTCACATGGGCGTACTACAGCATACCCCTGTGCAAGGGCTGTGTTTGTCTGCACGTGGATGTAGAGGTGTTGCGTGCATCCCAGTGCAGGCACTCCCATTCATGTCAGTTGGGACACAACCTCTGCTCTCAATATAACACCCAGGTGGGTGGGTGCTCATGGTTCCGAATGCACACTGTCTTGCCTAAGAGGACTATAATGGAGGAAAAGAAATGTAATCTCCAAACACGGAAAGGTTTCTTCACAGTAAGAGCTGTGAGAATGTGGAATAGACTCCCTCCAGAGTTGGTTGTGGCCAGCTCAGTGGATTGCTGTAGGAAAGTCCTGGATCCTTTCTTGGATACACAGAATATAACTGGATATAACATTTATAGGGAAAGGTGATCCAGGGAATATCCGATTGCCTCTCGGGGGATCAGGAAGGAATTTTTTCCCCTGCAGGAGCAAATTGAATCGTGCTTTGCTGGTATTTTTTGCCTTCCTCTGAATCAACTGTGGGTGTCGGATTATAACTTCTTTTTTTTTTTTGAACTGGATGGACTTTTGTTTTTTTTCAGCCAGACTAACTATGTTAAGACTTGAAGTTCTGACAAGTGACGGCTATTTTTTGTGACAGACAGCTAACAAATTGGATTGTTTGTCTCGCTAGGACTGCCTACCTCAATATGCAAACCAACAGCCAAGCAAAAAGATGGGTGTTTCCATGGTGACGGCGGATATCGGACTGGTTAGTATGATCCGGCAGGGTATCCTGGCCTTACAACTACTGCCGGCCAACTCCAGCGCAGGTGAGCCAGTCTGTTCCTTTTGGTGACTATTATGTAGATTGTATTCTGTCTGGATGTTTGAGGAATCCTGATATTTATTCTTCTGTAAATTGCGCAGGCATCATTGTAATCACAGACGGCGTCACCAGTGTCCCAGATATCGCGGTGTGCGAAACCTTGCTGAACCAGCTGCGCAGCGGCACCATCGCTTGCTCTTTTGTTCAGGTACACTTAATCCCTTTAGGTGGCTCTTGCTGCTCGCGGTCTGTGAGTTACTTTATCATGGCGCTAATCTCTTTGCAGGTTGGCGGGGTATATTCCTATGACTGCAGTTTTGGCTACGTCCCCAACGTAGAACTGATGAAGTTTATCGCCATGGCGACCTTAGGATCCTACCTCTCCTCCTGTCCTGATCTAGAGACTGGACAGACAGACATGAACGTCTATCACAAGGCATTCTTGCTTTATTCATTTATGCGCACCGGCGAGGCGCTGAATCCAGAGTATTACTGCGGTGAGACCCTGAACCTTAATCTGCTTGTATTGTGCTTTCCCACATGGAAGAAAAATATGTTTTAAATATATTTTTAAAATATTTCTCCCAAATATATTGACAAATATTTGAAATGCTACAACTTTGGCCATATTCAATATATTTAAACAAAGTGTGTGTGTATTTATATGTGTGTATATAATAAATATATGTGTGTGTGTGTGTGTGTGTGTGTGTGTGTGTGTGTACACACACACATAAAATATGTTAAAATGACTTTTTTGTTAAAAAAAATCTTAAGAATATATTTAAATATATACACACACACACACACATATATACACACGCACACACACACACAATTTTTTTTTTTTTTAAATATATTGAATGCATTCACAATATATAAAATATATGTTAAAATGACTTTTTTTATATGTTAAAAAAATCTTAAGAAAATATATATATATCTGTATGTATGTGTGTGTGTGTATATATTCTTAAGATTTTTTTAGATATACA
>NW_028319957.1:0-45000 GCF_062004578.1 Staurois parvus | reverse complement strand
TGACAGGCACACGCTCCCACTTTCGCTGCAATCGCCTAGGCGATCAGAAACAGAAGTTGTCCTCCTACCCTCCCTCCCCGAAGTCTTGTGGGACACGTGACAGGTCCCAGAAGATGATGGGGCCATTCAAGAAGCAAAGCGCTACTCGCACATGTGCAGTGGGCACCCGGCTGTGTGCCCACACTGAAGATGCCAGCGCCTGGAATACAGGACGGCAGGTTGAACAAGCTGCAGAGAGGGCAATGTGGGATCGTGGAACTGGTGAGTGGCTGTTTTTTAAAAGTCAGCAGCTACAGTTTTTGTAGCTGCTGACTTTTATTTTTTAACAGGGTGAGTGGAACTCCGCTTTAATGACGCAGGAGGGTATAGTCTTGATAACGCCAGATCTCCGCTTTAAAAATGCACTCTTTTGTGATTCCTCCTCAATTCAAGTCTCCATAGATAATTTACCGATGTCTCTACAGCTTTGCTGGAGGTGAAACTGGTTCTACTTTGGAAGCACAACATGCGTGTTGAGTACCTGGCAGTGGCCCCGTGGCCCCTGGAATCCTCCAAGCGCAGCACCAGGGTAGAGGTTGTCATGGAAGGGAGTTATGACATACTACACGATATCAGCTGCACACTGAAGAAGCCCATCACCAGCATGTACAGAACCAGCGTAATCCGGAGATTCTGGAACACTTTACAGAGGTACGCCGCTTTATTGTTACATGCTGTTAGCTTGCTTGGAATGATTGGACGATTTAGAAGACCTGTTTAGATTGCAGATTTTCCCCTGATGCATCTTCAGTCAGGTGTGGCCGATTTCCTGAACCAACGTTCAAACTATGCTCAGTGGAATACCCTGTAACCCCTGGTTCTCATCTGTGCGGGTGGTGCTGCTGCGGATCCGCACACAAATCCGTGCAGCCACACAGAGGAATGCGGACCCGGGGGCGGGTGCCATTAATTCTAATGGCACGCCGTCCGCACTGTAAACCTGAACCGTGCTGGGAACCGAGGTTCCCGTGCGGGCTGCGTTTTCCGAAGAAGTGCAGAGACTTCTTCCCTGCGTGTCCCGGGGCACGGGAGTCCATTCAAATGAATGGGCTCTCTTGCCCGCGCAAAACGCGGCCCGCAGGAACGCGGAGATGTGAACCTAGCTTCAGGCAGCCTTTCTCAATGGGGGTCCCTCCAGAGGTTGCTAGGGATTTGCTGAGCAGTGAGCAAATTCTGACTTTTAGCCAACTTATCACGGACATCAGGTATCTTTTTAGCGACCTGTAAGGGGGCATTCTGACCACCAACGTATTGAGTATTATTCCCACTGACAACTAGTGTAAGGGGTCTCTTTTCCCACTGATCACCAATCTGTGGGAATCTTACTGCAACGTTTGCATGCGTTTGTAGCAGTTCATCTGAAGAAAAGACCGTGTGGCCTTGAAACGCATTGTGGCTTGCAATAAAGTTTTCTGTACTGCATGGTGTCCCTGCTGGAGACTGTGTACAGCTACATTCTGCACCATTGACCTATGGGGATGAATGAAAGATCAGGACACAAGGCACCTCAACATCTACACTATCCACCATTAAGAGCTCAATATAATGCAAGAGTAGGTAACTGTAGAAAGGTGGAGATCTACTTTAAAAACACAGAAGAAACAAATGTTTTTAAAGGATAAGTTCACCTTTTGACCAGAAATAACAGATGTACGTTTTTTTACCTGCAAAAAAAGTGCATTTATTATTTTTGGTTGCAGGAGCCTGTAAAGCATTGCACCAGCGATCAGCAGATCTCTTGTGCCATGCAAGTCTCCTGCAGACCTGTCAGTATATCTGCATGTGCCTGTAAACCATTGCACCAGCGATCAGCAGATCTCTGGTGCCATGCAAGTCTCCTGCAGACCTGTCCGCATATCTTGCAGGAGCCTGGTAAAGCATTGCACCAGCGATCAGCAGATCTCTTGTGCCATGCAAGTCTCCTGCAGACCTGTCAGTATATCTGCATGTGCCTGTAAACCATTGCACCAGCGATCAGCAGATCTCTGGTGCCATGCAAGTCTCCTGCAGACCTGTCCGCATATCTTGCAGGAGCCTGGTAAAGCATTGCACCAGCGATCAGCAGATCTCTTGTGCCATGCAAGTCTCCTGCAGACCTGTCATCATATCTGCAGTAGCCTGTAAAGCATTGCACCAGAGATCAGAAGATCTCTGGTGCCGTGCAGGTCTCCTGCAGACCTGTCAGTATATCTGCATGAGCCTTTACAGCATTGCACCAGAGATCAGCAGAGCTCTGGTGCCATGCAAGTCTCCTGCAGACCTGTCAGTATATCTGATTGTCCGTGCGGGCAAACAGATATACTGACAGGAAGATTCAATGAACTACCTCGGCACCCCACATCGCTGTAGTAGTTCACTGAGAACTACAAGCTGACTGCCTCTAAGGCTGACGGGACGTGTCGTTTTTTAATTCACAAAACACTGTGAATGAATGACGCGGCCGCGTGGGCAGAATCCCGTGTGGCCGCGCTGTTTTTCAAAAGTGACAGCTAGTACGGGGAACTTCTCCCCATACTTCTGTCCCTAGGTGGGGGGCAACGGCTGCAATATTGGGAACATGTTACATTTTCCACCCTAAAAATGGGTGGTACATGTAACATGTTCCCAAAGGTGAATCTGTCCTTTAAAGATGGAGTTGCCAAATTTAAGTAAGGGCTCATGTACACTGCAACTGAAAAACTCACGTTTTAGGAGCTGTTCTGCGGTTTTTTTTTTTTTTTTTTTTTTTTTTGTTTTTTTTTTTCAGCAGCCCCTGAACTCTCCCTAAAGTTTTCCTATGTGTCCGTGTACACATCGTCCTTTACAGGCATTTGAGTTTACAATTTTTTTTTGAACGCACCAAACTTGTGTTCAGCAGTCGATTTTATCAGCATTTCAAATGCAAAACGCTTGTAAACGCGGCAAATCGTGTTTATAAGCGTTTATGTTTGAATTTTTTTTTTTAACTCTTCCAGTTCCCGATGCTGTCCAGAGCCTTTTTTCATCATGAAAAATGCAGGCAAAGTGTTTTCAAGGTACTCAGATGGACAAAACACTGAACACAGGATGTTCCTACCAAGCTTGTCACACATTGTAATGACCAATTCAAACCTCAGACCTCTCCCACCCTTGGAAACAAAAGATATGTTAATGAACAATTCACACCTCAGACCTCTGCCACCCTTGGAAACAAAAGATATGTTAATGAACAATTCACACCTCAGACCTCCCCCACCCTTGGAAACAAAAGATATGTTAATGACCATTCACACCTCAGACCTCTCCCACCCTTGGAAACAAAAGATATGTTAATGACCAATTCACACCTCAGACCTCTCCCACCCTTGGAAACAAAAGATATGTTAATGACCATTCACACCTCAGACCTCTCCCACCCTTGGAAACAAAAGATATGTTAATGACCATTCACACCTCAGACCTCTCCCACCCTTGGAAACAAAAGATATGTTAATGACCAATTCACACCTCAGACCTCTCCCACCCTTGGAAACAAAAGATATGTTAATGACCATTCACACCTCAGACCTCTCCCACCCTTGGAAACAAAAGATATGTTAATGACCATTCACACCTCAGACCTCTCCCACCCTTGGAAACAAAAGATATGTTAATGACCATTCACACCTCCAATTCCTCATGAAGACCCCCTGCCAGGTGACCTTAATGACTCCCTCCACCAGACACCTTTCCCACCCTTGGAAACAAAAATGTTAATGAGCAATTCACACCTAAGCTAATCTCAACACATACTGCTGTCTCTGCTTCTGCTTTCTGTATCTCTCTGAAATCGTTCATAATTTACCACTTTTCAGTGCATTCTGGGCATTTGGGAAGGTCCCATGAGGTTATCTTTAAAAAACGCTTCTAAACACAAATGCATATAAACTCTGTATGTAAACGCGGCTAAACAGACGTTTTTTAACCAACGTTTTCCAGCAGTCAGTTTCCATCGTTCAGAAGTGTCCCGTGTACATGGGGCCCAAGGGTGGTCAATAATGAGAGGGCAGTAAGATGAATCCTGCATTGGCTGTCAGTTTGCACAGCAGCAGCTTCAAAGATGAACCCGATCACCCAGTTATATTACACTTTTGAACCCGCGGACATTGTTTCTTTAAGCCTTGATTGATTAAAAGGGAAAAGCACAGTCCAAAAAATGTTGATTTTGTAAAGAATTTTTCTTTGAAATAAACTTCAGTATAAATATCCACACACTCATGCAGTGAGTATAGAAAAGAACCCCCCACTTTAAAATAATTTGCAGCCTGAAATAAAGACAGACACAGTTTTTGTTTTATTCAGCTGTATTTACTAAGTGCCACTTAGAATATGCAAGTGAAACATATAACACCAACGTGTCTTAAAAATATAAAAAATATCAAAAACGGAATCACTGAGTTGATAAAAGGAACAATATAATAATCTTTCAGCGTCTGTGATATCCTCAAACTTTTCATATAAGTGCTCTAAGATTTAATCCGCCTTCATGAAGATATTCCTTTAATCCGTGAAATCCTCAAAAAAAGAAAACTCAATATAGTGCATTATCCCACACAAATTTACAAAAAACATATAATCACCCTGTGGTTACTGCCGTGTCACCCTACTCAGTGCCCACATCTAAATGGCTGTATTAAAAGGATCACCACCCCTCCTAGGTGTAATTGAACCGGACCCCGACTGCACTAGGGTATTTCCGTTAGACTCCCGCTTCCTCGTCCGAACACGGACGCCAACGCTGACCATACAAAACTAGACGACACCAGACTTGAAATAAATCAGAAATAGACTACTTTATTTTAACACAGTTACAAGATATATACACAGGGTGGGGCAATACACACCCAGTAACAAGAGACACATCAGCAGACAGTCCCAACAGGGGGAAGGGCTGCCAGAAACTCCCCCCGCCAAGCCAATACACACAAACAATTACATACCATAATAGTTTGCTCACAAGCAAGACACACAATAGAACAATGGGATACAACCACATGGCATTAAACAATGAACAACCACCCCACCCCACCTATACATGTCTACACAATATCATGACATATCACCCTGCACCCCTAACAGGCACAGGGTGACTTACACATAAGAGGAATATGGGGAGCTGAGACAGGGGTCTCCCCACCTCTCTAAAGTGAGCTGGGTTCCATGGGCCCCCCCACCCAAAGTGACTCCCGTCACACTTGGAATGACTTGTAAACTCCATCAGGTGTAGCTAATCACCTTCTCAATGGCACACAGACTTTTGACTTTCAGCTGTGATCAGCTCTTATTTTGATTAGCACAGCATGAAAAGCGCTTTCCTGGAGAATTTCAGTCCCTGTTATGGGGGGGGGGGGGGCGGTTTCTGCAGGGACTGGAGCACTTGTCAAGTTAGAAGGGAAAATTGGATGGGGCAAAATATCATCCAATTATTGAGGAAAATCTGCTGCCCTCTGTCAGAAAGTTGTCAATGGGAAGAAGGTTTGCCTTCCAACATGACAATGAGCCAAAGCACACAGCACGAATGAGCCTCCAGTGATTGGAGGAGGGAGAGGTGAATGTCCTTGTATGGCCTAGTCAGAGCCCAGACTTAAACCCCATTGAAAATCTGTGGAATGGCTTGAAGACTGCAGTCCACAAACGTCATCCTCAAATTTAACTGAACTTGAGCCGTTCTGCAAAGACAAGCGGGCAAATATTGCAAAGTCTAAATGTGCGAAGTTCGTAGAGACATTTCCTAACAGACTAAAGGCTGAAATTAAAGCAAAAGGGGGTTCAAAAAATGCTGACACAAGGGGGCGATCCTTTTTCCAACTCAGTGATTCTGTTTTTGTTTTAGTTTTTCTAATTTGTGGTGTTATCTCTTTCATATGGATGTTATAAGTTACACTGAGTAAATACAGCTGGATAAAACAAAAACTGTGCCTGTCTTCATTTCAGGCTGCAAAGCAACAAAATGTAGTTTAACCCCTTCCTGTCCGGCCCATGAATATAAATGGCCAGACGGTGGCAGTGCAGGAGTGAGTTGCCATTTATAAAAGTCCTCCCCGCTTCCCTGCCTGTGCGTGCTCCATGGGAGCCATGGGTGCCCGCTTTGTCTTCCGGACACAGTAGAACACCTATTGCTGTACGGGACCTCCGTGTGAGGTCCCGATCATGTGATCACTAATTGGCCAATCAGTGATCACATGAATAGCAGTAAGCAAGATGTCACTTCTGACATCATTGCTTACTACATGTGAAATCTGTGAATGGTCACATGGTACAGGGCCATTCACAACAGCCTTGCACCATGTAACAAGCTGTGACCAATCACAGTTCACACAGTATTTCTCAATGGCTGCAGGAATGCAGCCAGAGAGGAGGAGACATGATTGCTTTTACAGCCTTTATGGGTATAAACGCAATCAGTGTAAAAAAACAAAACAAATCATTACCCC
This sequence comes from Staurois parvus, assembly GCF_062004578.1. NCBI lineage: Eukaryota > Metazoa > Chordata > Amphibia > Anura > Ranidae > Staurois > Staurois parvus. Next base: position 38,530 of record NW_028319957.1, on the reverse strand, counting down.
TACAAGTAGTACAGTGTTACTGTGGTGACACTGTACTGCTAGGGTGACAGTATGTGAAGAAGAAAAAAAAAATTGAAAAACATTTTTTTTGTTTTTTTATACCAAAAAGATAGCTGAATACATTTTGGCCAAGATTTATGAAGAAAGATTATTTATTTGCAAACTTTTATAAGAAAAACATTTTTTTTTTTTTTTTTTTTTTCAAAATGTTTGGACTTTTTCATTTTATGTAGCAAAAAATAAAAAATCCTAGTGGTAAATAAATACCAAAATAAAGTTTTATCTGTCTCTAAAAAAAAAAGTTGCATGAACGCTCAATTGTCATTCAAAGTGTGATGATAACGCTGAGAGCTGAAAATTGGCCTGGACTGGAAGGGGGGGAGAGTGTTGGGACTGGAAGGGGGGGAGAGTGTCGGGACTGGAAGGGGGGGAGAGTGTCGGGACTGGAAGGGGGGGAGAGTGTCGGGACTGGAAGGGGGGGAAAGTGTCTGGACTGGAAGGGGGGGAAAGTGTCGGGACTGGAAGGGGGGGAAAGTGTCCTGACTGGAAGGGGGGGAAAGTGTCGGGACTGGAAGGGGGGGAAAGTGTCGGGACTGGAAGGGGGGGAAAGTGTCGGGACTGGATGGGGGGGAAAGTGTCGGGACTGGAAGCGGTTAAAGGGGCGGGGGATTCTTTTCTATACCCACTGTAGATACTTTACATACATAACTGATGTTTGTTTGTTTTTTTTCTTCCAGTATCAGCCAGACAGATCAGATGTTGGTGCACTTGAAATCGTTTGATAGTGTTCCGGAACATTTTAAAATCCCAGAAAGCACCAAGAATGGAGTCCCTCTGTTCTACATCCCTCCTGGATCCACCACACCAGTAGGTTTTCCTGTGTCAGAGATAAAGCAGTATCATTTTTAAAGCGAACCTGTCACCACAAACCTGAACAATTTAAAGTGGAACTAACCCAGCCCCCCCCCCCGTATACTCAGCTCCACCTTCTAGTGATGTTTACATCCCTCGACTGCCGCTGTCATCCTCTCCCAAGTGCCGGGTTTTCAACCTCTTGATTGGCCGGAGGGGGGATGACGTCATCCCGCCCATGGGAGTCTCTCATATCAGCACAGCAGAGGTGTGTGTTGGGAATGCATGATGAGCTGCAGAAACTGCGAGCAGGCAGGCAAGACATAGCTTGTTTCTTCTGCAGTAAAAAAAAGCTGCCTGCTCGCAGTTTTACAAAACTTAGGTTTAGTTCCACTTTGACCACTTGACCTCTGGAAGACTTTACCCCTTTAACGATCGGGCCATTTTTTGCAGTTCGGCACTGCGCTACTTTAACTGGCGATTGCACAGTCATGCAATGCTGTACACAAACAAAATTTATATAATTTATTTCACACAAATTTTATTTTGGTGGTATTGATCATCACTGGGCTTTTATTGTTTGCGATATAAATAAAAAAAAGACTGAAAATTTGGGAAATAAAACAGAAAACTCTAATTTTCATAAATTTTGGCCAAAATGTATTCTGCTACATGTCTTTGGTAAACAAAAAAACCCATTAAGTGTATATTGATTGGTTTGTGTGAAAGTTATAGTGTCTACAAACTATGGGACATATGCTGGAATTTTTATTTCTTTTTTGTTTTTTTTATACTAGTAATGACGGCGATCAGCGACTTACAGCAGGACTGTGATAGTACTGACTAACTGCCACTGACATCTTCATTGTTTTATGGATTGCATGGAATATTCTCATTTTCTGAGATTGTGGATTTGGGGTTTTCATGAGCTGTAAGCCATAATCATCACAATGATGACAAATCACGGCTGGAACTATCTTGCTTTGCATGGAATGAGTCTCATATATTAGTGTCACCATTTAAGTTGCTGCACTGAAATCAATAAATGAACTTTTGCGCCATATTCTCATTTTTCGAGTTTCACCTGTATAGTGCCAACAGTTTGATCAGCGCTTTACAATATAACGGGAGACAATACAGTTCAATACAAGGGGGTTAGGAGGGCCCTGATCCTGGGAGCTTACAATCTGAGAGAGAGTTGGCTTGCTCTGGGATGGCTGACATTCGTGCTGCATAGGATGTATGGCCTCAAATAGGCTCGTTCTGGACTGTTACTCGATACCATGGCTTTTGGAAGGATCCTATGTTCCTTTTTGTGCTGATCATACTCTTCAGTTGAATCTTCATATCTAACTAATCAATGTATCCAGAGATATAAGCAACTGAGGTTTCCTGTAAGATGACGTATGTGACTCCATTTTTCCCTCTCTTCTGCAGGTATTGTCACTGCAGCACAGTGACTCGGACTCCAGCCATTCCCAGTTTGCCTCCTACTGGAAACCGATCCTTTCCATGGATGCCAATGTGTGGCAACGCTGGCTTCATGTGCACCGCATCGTGCTACTTTTGGAGCATGACATGTATGTAAAGTTACTTTAAGCTGCTCTATGAGAATGCTGTAAACCTTCCCCATATATCCGGTGTTTGTCATGAGTCTATTTGTCAGTGCTGCAAAGGATTCTGGTATAGTAACCTCTCTTGTGATCCCTCCAGGCCTCTCCCGAAGCACCTCCATACCCCGGGGAACAACGGGCGCTATAGCACAGTTCAGTGTCGCATCTCCCACACGGCCCTCACGTCTCTCCTGCGGGACTGGAGCAGCTTTGTGCTGGTGGAGAGTTACTCTTATGTCAAGTTAATGTTGAGGTAATGTCAGTAAATGACTGTCTTCCGCTACGCAGTCCCTGTGATCCATGTCTGTCCTCACATTCTCTGTTGACTTTGTCAGTGACACTGGTCAGACGCCTTCTTCCTTCTGTGTGGTGCGGATAATCTGGAAGGCCCCGTGCATGGTCCTGCGGCTGGGATTTCCTCTGGGGACTCCAGCAAATTGCAGAAATAAGGTAAATTCCCCAAAAAGTTAATCGTTCTCGCTGCATATCATTAAATAGGAAACGTTAGCGTGTTTTCAAAGAGTGCTTAAAGCGGAGCTCCACTCAAAAGAAGTTCCACTTTAAGTCTTTGTCCACCGCTCCCCATTAAGGATTGGCACCTTTGGGGAGAGGGTACCCAAATTTGACAGGTACCAGCTCCCACTTCCGCTGTGATCGCCTAGGCCTCCCCCCTCCCTCCCCTTAGTCTTCTGGGACACATGATAGGTCCCAGAAGACTACGGGGCCTCCCTCTCTCCTGATCACATGACTGTGACCACTTCTTGCATTGTGAATAAAAACATTTTTCTTATAATTGCATATGGATAACTTGCAGGACTTCTAAGTAAGAAAGCTCTTTAATGCGGAGTTCCACCCAAAAGGGGAAGTTCCACTTTAAGCCTTTGTCCCCCGCTCCCCATTAAGGATTGGCACCTTTCGGGAGAAGGAACCCAAATTTGACAGGTACCCGCTCCCACTTCCGCTGCGTTCGCCTAGGCGATCGGAAGCGGAAGTTGTCGTCCTCCCTCCCTCCCCGTAGTCTTCTTGGACACGTGACAGGTCCCAGAAGACTACGGGTCCATTCACAAAGAGCAACGCTTCTCGCACATGCGCAGTGGGCACCCGGCTGTGAAGCCGCAAGCTGTTACAGCCGGGTGCCCACACTGCAGATGCCGGCACCAGGGAAAGAAGACGGCCGGTGAAACCAGCGGTACTGAGGACACCGCTGGACCCAGGGACAGGTAAGTGTCTGTATTTTAAAAGTCAGCAGCTACAGTTTTTGTAGCTGCTGACTTTTATTTTTTTTTTTTCTTCCAGGTGGAACTCTTAAATATGTGCAATTACTGTGATGTATTTTTAATGAGTTTACAAAATCATATACTTCCAATTCCATATTTGTTAAAGGGCTCTGTACATAGAAACACAGTATTGTGGGTTTTTTTTTTTTAACCATTTACTGACTGGGCCAATTCTGATGCTTCTCTCCTACGTGTAAAAATCAGCTTGTTTTTGCAAGAAAATTACTCAGAACCCCCAAACATTATATATTTTATAAGCAGGGGTCCTGGAGAATAAAATTATGTTTATTGCAACCCCCTTCCACCATCTGTTAACCTCCCTGGTGGTCTAACTAATTAATATTTTTGAATGTCAAAGCGGTACATTGTTTTTCATGGAAATTTGTTGTTTTATGTTGTAATTTTTAGGAATAACTCACTGAAATCTGTCCGAACAAGAGTCTAGTAAACATCCCGGATATGATAAAATTTGAAACACAAAATTATAAATTAGAATATAATAAATAATTATAAAAAATAATAAATTTTTAATTCAATAATGTAATGAAACCAAAAACACTGAAATGTGAAATAGAGCGCCAAGTTCGCACATCGCTGAGCTCAGTCGCAGAATCGTTTTCAGTGCCTGATGAGGAATTTCCCCCACCAATCATTATCACTCAACTCTGCAAGTGGTTCTGATTTACTATCGCTGTTCTCTAGCCGGTCTAAAACCGCGTCTGACCTAAAGGGACGCTTTTTGGACGCCATGGACGTTTCTCAGTTTCCAGGCAGAAAGAACAGTAAAAATGCAGGCAGGGCGCCGGACAAAGCACTCGGGACAAAATGTATGTGAAATGGTTTGATACAGTAGTGGAATCCTAAGAGATTACAGTGTATTGTGTGTGTGTGTGTGTGTGTGTGTGTGTGTCAAATTTTTACTTTTTTGAATCCCCCCGCTGTTCCTGCCCCCCCCCCCGTACATCCCGACGCTCGCAGGGAACGGAACCCGGAAGAAAGATGCCGGCACCGGCCGGGGGACACAGCAGGAGGATCTCGCGGGATCTCAGGACAAGGTAAGGACCAGGGGATCGCAGGACAAGGTAAGGATCGGAGGATCGCAGGACAAGGTAAGGATCGGTGGGATCGCAGGACAAGGTAAGGATCGGTGGGATCGCAGGACAAGGTAAGGATCGGTGGGATCGCAGGACAAGGTAAGGATCGGGGGGATCGCAGGACAAGGTAAGGATCGGGAGGATCGCAGGACAAGGTAAGGATCGGTGGGATCGCAGGACAAGGTAAGGATCGGGGGGATCGCAGGACAAGGTAAGGATCGGGAGGATCGCAGGACAAGGTAAGGATCGGGGGGGATCGCAGGACAGGGTAAGGATCGAGGGGGATCGCAGGACAGGGTAAGGATCGAGGGGGATCGCAGGACAGGGTAAGGATCGGGGGGGATCGCAGGACAGGGTAAGGATCGGGGGGGGGGGATCGCAGGACAGGGTAAGGATCGGGGGGGGGGGATCGCAGGACAGGGTAAGGATCGGGGGGGGGATCGCAGGACAGGGTAAGGATCGGGGGGGGGGATCGCAGGACAGGGTAAGGATCGGGGGGGGATTGCTGCAGTGTAATCCCAAGTGTTGCTCGGGGTTACCGCTTTTAAACCTTTCAGCATTGCCGGCTGAAAACACTGATACAGGTGCATAGCTGCAGCCATGGCACCGGTATCCCCGCTTCAATCAGGAGACGTACGGGCACATGCTGTAGTGTTGAATTAGTTCCATAGACTTTTTATGTGAAACATATCATGTAAATCATGCTCTGTGATTGCAGCTGCTCTTTCCATCATTTTTCCCGAGGTGGCCATCATGCAGTGGCGTGATGTTCAAGCAGCAGGGAAAATGCATTCCCGTTCTTCCTAGTTTGCATTCCACAGACTGACCACAAAAGTGCAGGGGCACGTCTTGCAGTGTCGGCCCCATGTCCTGTGGCTCAGATTAGAAGCTGAGGGACAGAAACTGACCACGCCAGCACGGATCTACTTCCATGCTTAACGTGGTCCGTATTCTCCAGGAAGGGAATGTGCCAGGTAGGGCAACCAGGTGTTTGCTGCTGAAAATAAATGTTAATGAAAAAGAAAGCAGATGCACAATATTTAATATTGACAGAAGTGAATTCGGTCAGAAATAAGATCAAAATTACTAAAAATGCTTCCTCTTTGTTGGCTGGACCTCTGGTTTGCTGCGTATTGGGAATTCTCATTTTATTTTCCTCTTTGTCCTCTGCAGATGGTGGAGGAGCTGAAGGACCTCATCCTGCAACTGCGATTTCCTTACAGAGTGCATAGTAAAGACAGCACCCCACGGGTCAAACGGAAGATCTTTGGAATCCGCTCGCCCTCCAAGTCGCCTCCTCCACAAGTGCCACCTCCAGCCTTCTCAGACCGCTGTTGCCTCGTTCTGCTGCACAAACCCCTGGAGAAGCTTCTCATTAAGTGAGAGTCAAATACTATCCTATACAGAGGAAAGATACAAACCAGATATGTAGCAGCTGATGTTTGTAAAAGAGGGAAAAAGAATGTGTAACGGTTTTACCTATTTTACTTGCTACAGTCATAACTAAAGTTAAATACTGCTACGTATATTTTTTATAGCTAACAGGTGACTTGTACCTGTCATTTTCTAAAGAAATTGAAACTGGCTCTGCAAATGAAAGTTAGACCTCCGATCAGAGTGGCAGTAGGCATTGCAGAGCCAAGGGAAGTCCTAGGCTCCTCCCTAACTCTGATGTGTCATATGACCTAACCGATGAGAGACCTGGGAGCACTTCCCTTACTTTTCTGGGCACTGCTACACCCGCGGTCTGGTAACTTTTATAGATGGAGGGGGGATTTGTGCTGTACCACTGTCCCCTGCACACTGCATTGCATACTACTGACCTCTGCACTCTGGGGTACATACTATTGACCCCTGCAATCTACGTTACTTCTGACCTCCATACTCTGCATTACGTACTTCTGACCCCCTGCGCTCTGCGTTACTTCTGACCCCCTGCGCTCTGCGTTACTTCTGACCCCCTGCGCTCTGCGTTACTTCTGACCCCCTGCGCTCTGCGTTACTTCTGACCCCCTGCGCTCTGCGTTACTTCTGACCCCCTGCGCTCTGCGTTACTTCTGACCCCCTGCGCTCTGCGTTACTTCTGACCCCCTGCGCTCTGCGTTACTTCTGACCCCCTGCGCTCTGCGTTACTTCTGACCCCCTGCGCTCTGCGTTACTTCTGACCCCCTGCGCTCTGCGTTACTTCTGACCCCCTGCGCTCTGCGTTACTTCTGACCCCCTGCGCTCTGCGTTACTTCTGACCCCCTGCGCTCTGCGTTACTTCTGACCCCCTGCGCTCTGCGTTACTCCTGACCCCCTGCGCTCTGCATTACGTACTCCTGACCCCCTGCGCTCTGCATTACGTACTCCTGACCCCCTGCGCTCTGCATTACGTACTCCTGACCCCCTGCGCTCTGCATTACGTACCCCTGACCCCTGCACGCTGCATTACGTACTCCTGACTCCTACACTCTGCATTACGTACTCCTGACTCCTACACTCTGCATTACGTACTCCTGACCCCTGCACGCTGCATTATGTTACTTCTGACCCCTGCACTCTGCATTATGTACTCCTGACCCCTACGCTCTAGGTTACACCTGACCCCCGAACCCTGCACTCTGCATTACATACTCCTGACCCCTACATTCTAGGTTACTCCTGACCCCTGAACTCTGCATTATGTTACTCCTGACCCCTCCATTACGCATTATGTACTTCTGATCCCTGCACTCTGCACTACATACTGCCATCCCCTACACTGCACAACATACTACTGACCCCTGCATTCTGTGTTATTTACTCCTAACCCCTGCACTCTGCGTTAAAGCGGCAGTAAACGCCACTTAGTGACTTGTACCTACAAGTAATCTTATAATAAAGCGTACCTGTAAGTACAAGGAATATGTCCCAAACATGCGCTGTTAGGAGATATTCGCTATTTCTGCAGCCGGTAACGTCACCGGCGCATGCGCATTGTGCTCTGAAGGGAGAACTGCGTCATGAGTGTGCCATCCCTTCAGAGTGCTGCGCCACGGTCATTGCTCTTGTGTGCATGTTCCGGAGTGACGTCATTGCGGCTTAGCCATTCAAATGACTGGAGCCCGCGAACCTGGAAGGAAGACCGGTTAAAGATGGAGGCCCTACCAGCAGTGACAGCATGCTGCTGGAGGCCTTTGTTTTTAAAGCAAGTCTTTCATGAAGGGTTAGTATACGATACTAGCATGTTGTGCCCTTAACTTGCGGGGGGGGGGGTTCTTTTTTTCAAACTTCACTACCGCTTTAAATGCTACTGATCCCTTCACATTGCGTTACTCACCCCTGCACTCTGTAAAGCAGGGTGCAGTGTAGAGAAGCATACAATACAAACTACTAACCCATACACTCTGCGCTACATACTACTGGCCCTTGCACTATCCATTACATACTACTGGCCCTTGCACTATCCATTACATACTACTGGCCCTTGCACTATCCATTACATACTACTGGCCCTTGCACTATCCATTACATACTACTGGCCCTTGCACTATCCATTACATACTACTGGCCCTTGCACTATCCATTACATACTACTGGCCCTTGCACTATCCATTACATACTACTGGCCTTTGTATTACTTCTGATCCTTGTACCCTGCGTTACGTACTGCTGACCCCTGCACTATCCATTACATACTACTGGCCTTTGTATTACTTCTGATCCTTGTACCCTGCGTTACGTACTGAACATATTTAGGTAACATGTGCTCTTAAGGGGTTCCACAGTTCATTTGAACTGACCAAACCCCAATGCAATTTCCCAAAGAATGTCCCTGCACTCTGTACTACATACTACTAACCCATACACTCTGTGTTACATACTGCTGACCCCTGCACTATCCATTACATACTACTGGCCTTTGTATTACTTCTGATCCTTGTACCCTGCATTACGTACTGCTGACCCCTGCACTATCCACTACATGCTACTGGCCTTTGTATTACTTCTGATCCTTGTACCCTGCATTACGTACTGCTGACCCCTGCACTATCCATTACATACTACTGGCCTTTGTATTACTTCTGATCCCTGTACCCTGCATTACGTACTGCTGACCCCTGCACTGTCCATTACACGCTACTGGCCTTTGTAATTCTTCTGATCCTTGTACCCTGCGTTACGTACTGCTGACCCCTGCACTATCCATTACATACTACTGGTCTTTGTATTACTTCTGATCCTTGTACCCTGCATTACGTACTGCTGACCCCTGCACTATCCATTACATACTACTGGTCTTTGTATTACTTCTGATCCTTGTACCCTGCATTGTGTACTGCTGACCCCTGCACTATCCATTACATACTACTGGCCTTTGTATTACTTCTGATCCTTGTACCCTGCATTGTGTACTGCTGACCCCTGCACTATCCATTACATACTACTGGTCTTTGTATTACTTCTGATCCTTGTACCCTGCATTGTGTACTGCTGACCCCTGCACTGTCCATTACATACTACTGGCCTTTGTATTACTTCTGATCCTTGTACCCTGCGTTACGTACTGAACATATTTAGGTAACGTGTTCTTGTAAGGGGTTCCACAGTTCATTCGAACTGACCAAACCCCAATGCAATTTCCCAAAGAATGTCTGCGAATAACAAGTCTTTGTGGTATTTTATATAATTCTTCTCATTCATAGGTATGACAAGCTGCCTCTGGACTACAGAACACCATTTATTCTGAACCTGGAGAGTCCTACCCAGCACACTTCAGTCCCGGGACCCTCCATTACCAATCGCTCGGCTTCTTCCTCCCTAGCGTCCCTCTCCCGCTACTTCTACCATCAGAGGTGGATCTGGTCTGTGCAGTCAGGTCTGGCGACCTCAGTGCCCACCACTGCCATGGCACAGATCCTCTCCGCTCTCACAGAGTAAGTGTGTCCCTGTGTGAATGTGTCCCTGTGTGAATGTGTCCCTGTGTGAATGTGTCCCTGTGTGAATGTGTCCCTGTGTGAATGTGTCCCTGTGTGAATGTGTCCCTGTGTGAATGTGTCCCTGTGTGAATGTGTCCCTGTGTGAATGTGTCCCTGTGTGAATGTGTCCCTGTGTGAATGTGTCCCTGTGTGAATGTGTCCCTGTGTGAATGTGTCCCTGTGTGAATGTGCCCCTGTGTGAATGTGTCCCTGTGTGAATGTGCCCCTGTGTGAATGTGTCCCTGTGTGAATGTGTCCCTGTGTGAATGTGCCCCTGTGTGAATGTGCCCCTGTGTGAATGTGCCCCTGTGTGAATGTGTCCCTGTGTGAATGTGTCCCTGTGTGAATGTGTCCCTGTGTGAATGTGTCCCTGTGTGAATGTGTCCCTGTGTGAATGTGTCCCTGTGTGAATGTGTCCCTGTGTGAATGTGTCCCTGTGTGAATGTGCCCCTGTGTGAATGTGCCCCTGTGTGAATGTGTCCCTGTGTGAATGTGCCCCTGTGTGAATGTGTCCCTGTGTGAATGTGCCCCTGTGTGAATATGCCCCTGTGTGAATGTGGCAATATTTGTGGGTTCAAAACAGTCATTTGTAAAAAAAATCTGTTAGGATATTACCTGATTGGGCCATTGAAGTGGCAGGAAAATACAAAGTCCACAATTTTTGTGGTCTCTTCATCCCTCATTAACCACTTCAGCTCCGGAAGGTTTTACCCTCTTCATGGCCAGGCCATTTTTTTCCTATTTAGCACTGTGCTACTTTAACTGGTAATTGCGTGGTCATGCAACACTGCACACAAATTAAGTAATATATGCATTTTTCCAATCAGTGATCACATACAGAGTAGAAAGCAAGATGTCACTTCTGACATCATTGCTTACTACGTGTAAAATCTGTGAATGATCACAGAGGTCACATGGTACAGGGCCATTCACAACAGCCTTGTACCATGTGACAAGCAGTGACCAATCACAGCTCACACAGTATTTCTCAATGGCTGCAAGAATGCAGCCAGAGAGAAGGAGAAATGATTGCTTTTACACTCCTAAAGGCTGTAAAACAATCAGTGTAAAAAAATTAAATAAATCTTCATCACCCCCCACAAGTAGTACAGTGTCACCATGGTGACACTGTACTGCTAGGGTGACAGTATGTAGAAAAAAACCCCATAAATAATAATATAAAAAAATAAATGTAAAACATTTTTTTTTTTAATTATAGTTTTTGGTTAAACTAATTTTGGGTTATTTTGTTTATTATTTATTTATTTTTTTACTAAAAAGATAACTGAATACATTTTGGACAAGATTTATATTAAATATTATTTATTTGCAAAATTTTATAAGAAAAACACTTTTTAAAAAAAAAAAAAAAAAAATGTTTGGACTTTTTCACTTATATAGCAAAAAAAAAAAAAAATCCCAGTGGTGAATAAATACCACCAAAAAAAAGCTAAAAAATTCATGTGGGTACAGTGTTGCATGACCGCACAATTGTCATTCAAAGTGTGATCGCGCTGAAAATTGGCCTGGACAGGAAGGGGGTAAAAGTGTCTGGAAATGTGGTTAATGATCTATTAATGATCATGGAAAATATATCGCAATAAATTAGATGACAATCAAAGATATCTTTAAAAATAAGTAGTCCAATAAAGATGATGTATCAAACGTCCGTGCTTGTGACTTCTTGTGATCTAGAATTGAAGTGTGCTTGCACTCACCGGAAGCGCAATATTAATGCGCATGTAATTGTATCTGGGAACACTGGTGGTCATCGGAGTTCTGGTCAAGGACGGGGGGCTCCCCTGGTACACACGCAGCACACAGGAAAGGCACTCCAGACCTCACAAAGCGGACCCTCTCCGCATACAGGGACAGCTCCTTCTATGCAGGTATTTATAAATTGGAATAACTTGCGAGCCGAAGGTGTGACAATTTCTAGAGGATCGCAAACATGAAACGCATAACTACAACTGTGTATAAATATATTTACAAATATATGTTGCGCTCCTGAATATTTCTCAATTACTAATAAATAATAATTTAGATTAATGCCATTAAATTAATTCAAATTCATAATGCAAACAACTAATAAAAGTGTATAAATGCCAAATAAAATAATTAAATAATTTTAAAACCAATTTATCACCTTCAAATCAATTTCAAATTAATTGCACATTAAATACTCCTCTAAAAATAGTAGGTGATCAGGTGCTCATTAATCATCAATTAGTGACATATTATACTTACTAATACCCTCAATTTCATTTAAATTCATAATACCCACAATTAATTTACCGTATTTGCCGGCGTATAAGACGACTGGGCGTATAAGACGACCCCCCTACTTTTCCTGCTAAAATGTAGTGTTTGGGCTATACTCGCCGTATAAGACTACCCCTCTTCCAGTGCACACCAGTGGGAGGAATAGTGCCCCATCATCGGTATCAGTGGGGGGAATAGTGCCCCATCATTGGTATCAGTGGGGGGAATAGTGCCCCATCATTGGTATCAGTGGGGGGAATAGTGCCCCATCATTGGTATCAGTGGGAGGAATAGTGCCCCATCATTGGTATCAATAGGAGGAATAGTGTCCCAACATTGGTGTCAGTGGGAGGAATGGTGTCCCATCATTGGTGTCAGTGGGGGGTGGAATAGTGCCCGATCGTTGGTGTCAGTGGGGGGGGGGGGAATAGTGCCCCATCGTTGGTGTCAGTGGGGGGGAGGAATAGTGCCCCATCATTGGTGTCAGTGGGGGTGGAATAGTGCCCCATCATTGGTGTCAGTGGGGGGTGGAATAGTGCCCCATCGTTGGTGTCAGTGGGGGGGGGGAATAGTGCCCCATCGTTGGTGTCAGTGGGAGGAATAGTGCCCCATCATAGGTATCAGCGGGAGGAATAGTGCCCCATCATTGGTATCAGTGGGAGGAATAGTGCCCCATCATTGGTATCAGTGACACCAATGATGGGGCACTATTCCTCCCACTGACACTTGCTGACTCTGTTCTCGTATGGTGCTGCTGCAGCCAGCATATGTGGTTGCAGCAGCACCTCTACACTGACCACTTACCTGCTGGTCCTGCACTCGATTTTCGCGCGGCCGCTCGGCTCCACCCTCTCGCCGGTGATTGGCCGCCTGTGTGCCTTTCCTGAGCTACAGTTCTGGCGGCCAATCGCCGGTGAGGAGGCGGAGCCGAGCAGCCGCGCGAACTCCAGTGGCCGAACTGAAGGCGCAGCCGCGCTTCCTGGACCGGATCGTCGTGGGACCGGAACCAGGTAAGAAATAGCCCCTGCCCACCCCTGTACTTAGTGTCCCTTCCGTTAGGGGAAGGGGGGGGCGGCGGCGGCACCGCGCCGCCCCCCTAAAAAGTGTCATGTCATGTTATACCGGCGTATAAGACGACCCCCGACTTTTGAGAAGATTTTTAAGGGGTAAAAAGTCGTCTTATACGCCGGCAAATACGGTAATTAAAAAATTTAAACCAACTTATAACCATCAACTTAATCACATTTAAATAATCCCCCATAAATAAAAGTGACCAAATGCTCATAAATCATTAATTAGTGACTAATATAAATCCAAATATCATCAAATCAATAGTCCCATCGATTGAAAAAATATATATAGTGACTTGGTGCTTGTTGTCCTTCAGTTTAGTGACTTTTGTGAATCCTTCAAATAGTGAAGATGTGCGCTCACCTCCTTTAATGTCTACAATTAGGCTATACACACTTTCGGTTCACTTCCCCTGGAACCTGCTAGATATAGGCTCTTGCTGGTTGAATAGGGAGATCCTTCCTTTAGGAGTAATAGATATATCCTCTGATGGCTGATTATCCCCTCAGGGATTGCTCACTCCTTTTGTTATCCCAGACCTCCTAATTATCCTCTCCTTATGTTTCTCCGCATGCAAGAAGAAATTGAAGACATAGTGCTTTACCTTTTAAAAACTTTTTATTCCCACCATCCAAGCATTAAACTCACATTGCACAGGTTTGACTATCGCAATATCGCATTAAGAATCCTCTGCTGGCCTCTGAGTCATACACCTGCCGTCTATCGTGTAGTTCGGCTCCTCCCGAGTGATGACGTAGCCCCTCCTCTACGCGTTACGCCACCAGTCACGTGGCTTCATCAGGGGGTTGTGATAGGTGTCTGGAAATGTGGTTAATGATCTATTAATAATAATGGAAAATATAGCGCAATAAATTAGATGACGATCTAAGATATCTTTAAAAATAAGTAGTCCAAAAAGATGATGTATCAAACTTCCGCGCTCGTGACTTCTTGTGATCTAGAATTGAAGTGTGCTTGCACTCACCGGAAGCGCAATATTAATGCGCATGTAATTGTGTCCGGGAAACACTGGTGGTCATCGGGGTTCTGGTCAAGGACAGGGGGCTCCCCTGGTACACACGCAGCACACAGGAAAGGCACTCCAGACCTCACAAAGCGGACCCTCTCGGCATACAGGGACACCAGGAAAATAGATTGCCAAACTGGTACTAGTCCACCTTAAATGGCTGCAAGGAGCCACCACAATCAACCATTCACAAGGCGGAAATCCGGTAATAGCACATCCTTTGTAAGTGTGCCAAGACTCATCATGGCTTCGTGATGTCCAGATCCTGCAAGATCCCCCGTTTTTTATAAACTGACATGTTGTACTTGTCACTGCAGGATACGGCTATCTGAAGGGTTCCATTTTGCCTCCAGCGGAGAAGGAATTATTAACATGGTCCTAGAGGTCCCCATTCAGGTGAGTCCATTACGTCCTGCCTGTCACATGCTCCATGGATGGCTGTGCGCTGACCCTGCACTCCTGTCTCCTCTGCAGAGCGATTGTCTAGGAGAGGACAGTATAGAGAAGCACAGCTGTATTATCCAGTACATCCTCTTTCCTCCTCATGTCACCTCCACCAAGGACAGGTGGGTTACTGTTTGTCATGCCCGTGTTTTGTACATACACGTTTGCCCCAGCGTTTGGTTTTTTTATTTTTTGACCAATTGATATATCTGCGGCTACTCAGCTTCTCCACAGATGAGGATAATGACACAGAGGTGGAAGCCATAGAACAGGACACGGAGCTGCACCTAGTCTCCGAGTGTTGGGTGGAGCCGCAGAGCGGGGTCGTTATGGGCACCTCTGAGAGCTGGAAGCACCTGCATGGCCTTATGTACTCCGAGATCCCACAAGCCGTGAGTACCTGGAAATAATCTGGGCTGGTATAGCCCTGCCTCATGTATGAACAAAGCAATACTTGGCTACTTTTATCTCTAATTGCATACTATACAGCAACAGTATATTCCAAGGAAGTTCTACCTTCTACCATTAATAAGTCATCCCTGAACTTCAGTCAGTGCCTTTGAGTAGGTTGATATATTGTCATCAGTCTGCTGCAGGCAGGAGGAAGCGTTTCCTCAGTCTCCCCTCCTCCCAGTGATCAGACTGCAGTGCTGCAACTGTGTAGGTGACAGGCTGCAGCAGGGTCTGATCTGTGTCAGACATTTCTGAATACATCCAAGAGCTATCCCTCTTGTATTGAACTGTATTGTTGCTGTATTGTCTCCCATATACTGTAAAGCGCTGAGCAAACTGTTGGTGCCATAAATCCTGTATAATAATAATAATAATAATAACAGTTGCATAGGTACCAGGGATCCAGATTTTGTCTGCAGTTCGGCTTTAACAGTACCTATTTGAGGCATCGTCTGTCTCTTTCTCTTCTTCCTTTCTAGTCTGGTCCTATTCTCTACTGCTCAGTTGGACTTATCTCTTCAAATATTATTATTATACAGGATTTATTATTATTATTATTATTATTATTATTATTATACAGGATTTATTATTATTATTATTATTATTATTATTCAGGATTTATATTATTATTATTATTATTATTATACAGGATTTATTATTATTATTATTATTATTATTATTATACAGGATTTATATATTATTATTATTATTATTATTATTATTATACAGGATTTATTATTATTATTATTATTATTATTATACAGGATTTATATATTATTATTATTATTATTATTATTATTATACAGGATTTATTATTATTATTATTATTATTATTATTATTATACAGGATTTATTATTATTATTATTATTATTATTATTATTATTATACAGGATTTATATATTATTATTATTATTATTATACAGGATTTATTATTATTATTATTATTATTATTATACAGGATTTATATATTATTATTATACAGGATTTATATATTTATTATTATTATTATACAGGATTTATATATTATACAGGATTTATATATTATTATTTATTATTATTATTATTATTATTATTATTATTATTATACAGGATTTATATATTTTTATTATTATTATTATACAGGATTTATATATTATTATTATTATACAGGATTTATTATTATTATTATTATTATTATTATACAGGATTTATATATTATTATTATTATATTATTATTATACTGGATTTATATATTATTATTATACAGGATTTATATATTATTATTATTATTATTATACAGGATTTATGGCGCCAACAGTTTGCTCAGCGCTTTACAATATAACGGGAGACAATACAACAACAATACAGTTCAATACAAGAGGGATAGGAGGGCCCTGATCCTGGGAGCTTACAATCTCTTCAATAAATGTGCTCTCTGTGTAGCCCCTCCACACCTCATTCCTGGTCTGTCAGACTAATGTCAGATTTTATGTTTTATACATTTTTATACTTGTGTGCCTGTAGCTGCTGACTTTCAAAATACAGACACCTGTCCCTCGGTCCTGCGACATCCTCACAACCGCTGGTTTCACCGGCCATTTTCTCTCCCTGGCGTCGGCATCATCAGTGTGGGCACCCGACTGTGACCGCTTGGGGTGCCCACTGCGCATGTGCAAGAAGCTGTGTGCTTTGTGAATGGCCCCGTACTCTTCTGGGACCTGTCACGTGTCTAAGAAGACTAAGGGGAGAGAGGCAAGGGACGACAACTTCTGCTTCCGATCGCCTAGGCCCTCAAGGAACTTGGAATCTAATGTCCCTAACATACACATACTAGGGCCAATTTAGATAGGAGCCGGTTAACCTACCAGCATGTCTTTGGAGTGTGGGAGGAAACCGGAGGAAATCCATGTAAGCATAGAGAACATGCAAACTCCAGGCAGGTAGTGCCGTGTTTGGGATTCAAACAGACGACCCTGGTGCTGCTAGACAGAAGTGGTAACCACTTACGCCACTGTGCTGCCTACTTAATGACTGCAGATTAACCACTTGCCGTCCGCCTGCTGTTTATAAACGGCAGGACGGTGGCACTCCAGGGGCGGGTTGCCGTTCATAAACGGCACCCGCCATTTCTAGTGCACAGCACCACAATCCGGTGCCCGCTGTCTCCTCCGGACACAGTGAAACACCGATCGTCGGACGGGATCCAGATCATGTGATCACTGATTGGCCAGTCAGTGATCACATGCAAAGTAGTAAGCAAGATGTCACTTGTGACATCATTGCTTAGTACGTGTGAAATCTGTGAATGATCACAGAGGTCACATGGTAGAGGGCCATTCACAACTGCCTTGTACCATGTGACAATCTGTGACCAATCACAGCTCACTCAGTATTTCTCAGTGGCTGCAAGAATGCAGCCAGAGACAAAGAGAAATGATTGCTTTTACATCCTATATGGGTGTAAAAGCAATCACTGTAGAAAAAAAAAAATGATCTTCATCACCCCCTACAAGTAGTACAGTGTCACCATGGTGACACTGTACTGCTAGGGCAGGGGTCTGCAACCTTTAAGACATAAAGAGCCACTTGGACCCGTTTCCGAGAGGGAAAAAAAGACTGGGAGCCGCAAAACCATTGCAACATTTAAAACAAATCCGACACTGCATATATTGCGAAAAGCGCTCTGGTCATGAAGGGGGTTTAAGGGCCCAGTAAGCAAAGGGTTAATCAGGGCCACAGTGTATCGTCATAATCACAATCATAGCCTTAGGTCAGTGGTGGGCAACCTTTTTTTTCAACTGAGCCAAATCTCGCCAAAACCACGATTGAAATTTATTTTGAGAGAAACATTTTTAAAACTGAAAATACATCCCCCATATAGTAATTCATCCCCCATATAGTAATTCATCCCCCATAGTAATTCATCCCCCATAGTAATTCATCCCCCATAGTAATTCATCCCCCATATAGTAATTCATCCCCCATAGTAATTCATCCCCCATATAGTAATTCATCCCCCATATAGTAATTCATCCCCCATATAGTAATTCATCCCCCATATAGTAATTCATCCCCCATATAGTAATTCATCCCCCATATAGTAATTCATCCCCATATAGTAATTCATCCCCCATAGTAATTCATCCCCCATACAGTAATTCATCCCCCATACAGTAATTCATCCCCCACATAGTAATTAATCCCCCACATAGTAATTAATCCCCCATATAGTAATTCATCCCCCCTATAGTAATTCATTCCCCATATTGTGTCAATTCACTTACCTTTGCTCCGCGCGTTCCTCTCGCCGTGTTCCCGCGCCGTTCCGGTCTTCAGGGCGGACTGTGAGAGGAGAGGAGTTCGTCACGCTGCCCCGCCTACATCCTGACAGCCAATGTTTGCCACGCTCCACGGGCCGGATTAAAAGGTCCGCCGGGCCGTAGTTTGATAATTGCTGGGCTAGTTTGATAATTGCTGACTTTGGGGCGGCCGCCCGAGAGGAGGGAGGGGAGCGGGCGCCCGGCACACAGAAGAGCAGCAGCAAAGGTGAAAAAGAGCCGAAAGCGGGTCTGGAGCCGCGGGTTGCCGACACCCGTGCTAGGGTGACAGTATGTAAAAAAAAAAAAACAAACCTAATATAAAAAAAAAATGTAAACAAAATGTTTGGTTATAAACTAATTTGGCTTATTTTTTTTTTTTTTTTTTTACTAAAAAGATAACGGAATACATTTTGGCCAAGATTTATGATGAAAGATTATTTCCAAAATTTTATAAGAAAAGCACTTTTCTTCAAAATTTTTGGAGTTTTTCATTTACATAAAAAATAAAAATCCCAACGGTGAATAAATACCACCAAAATAAAGTTTTCTGTCTCAAAAAAAAAATTCATATGGATACAGTGTTGCATGACCGCGCAATTGTCATTGAAAGTGTGATAGCGCTGAAAGCTGAAAATTGGCCTGGACAGGAGGGGGGGGGGGGGGGGGGGAAAGTGTCCGGACTGGAAGGGGGGGGGGAAAGTGTCCGGACTGGAAGGGGGGGGGGAAGTGTCTGGACAGGAAGTGGTTAAAAAAAAAAAAGGTATTGAAATGGCAATTTCCCTGTAACTATGTGAGACTGACTCAGCTATTGGTGTGGTAACCTTTCAGCCATGCCATATACAATATAGAACTGCACTCCATGACAAAGGATGTCTGCCTGTTGCAGACTTTGACAAACTTTCTTTCTTGCAGTTGTTTCCCAGAGATCAGAGCTGCATCAACATCATGTTAACATTTGAGTACATCGTACAGCTCTGCCAGAACAAAGATGGCGGATCTCCAATCCTGACTAAAGCGGAGCGCACAGGTGGGCAGATCAAAATCACTTTGATGCAAATTCCATAAAACAGGGCTTGACAAATTTTTGCTTTCAATCTAGCATCCAGCTATAAAAGGTGGGAGCTAGTTTTTGTTTTTTTTTTTGTTTTTTTTTTAGCGTAGTGGGGGGTTGTCCGTGCTCGGGACAAGGCAAGTAATTTGCGCTCCCTAAACCTAATTTACAGCAGAGCAGGCCATCCAATAATTTGTATCGCTACTGAGTCAGCAGTGTTCTGCAAGATCTTTAATATATATATATACATACACACATGGTATCTCACGGACTGTATTCATTCTCTCTCTCTCTCTCTCTCTCTCTCTCTCTCTCTCTCTCTCTCTCTCTCTCTCTCTCTCTCTCTCTCTCTCTCTCTCTCTCTCTCTCTCTCTCTCTCTCTCTCTCTCTCTCTCTCTCTCTCTCTCTCTCTCTCTCTCTCTCTCTCCTCCCAGAAGTGAGTCCCCCCCTCACATTTTTGTAAACATTTGATTCTATCTTTTCATGTGACAACACTGTAGAAATGACACATTGCTACAATGTGACGTAGTCAGTGTACAGCTTGTATAACATGGAAATTTGCTGTCCCCTCAAAGTAACTCAACACACCGCCATTAATGTCTAAACCGCTGCCAACAAAAGTGACTCCGCCCCTAAGTGACAAGGTCTAAATTGGGCCCAAAGTGTCAATATTTTGTGTGGCCGCCATTATTTTCCAGCACTGCCTTAACCCACTTGGGCATGGAGGTCACCAGAGCTTCACAGGTTGCCACTGGAGTCCTCTTCCACTCCTCCATGACAACATCCTGGAGCTGGTGGATGTTAGAGACCTTGCGCTCCTCCACCTTCCATTTGAGGAGGCCCCACAGATGCTCAATAGGATTCAGGTCTGGAGACATGCTTGGCCACTCCATCACCTTTACCCTCATCTTCTTTAGCAAGGCAGTGGTGGTCTTGGAGGTGTCTTTGGGGTCATTATGTTGGAATACTGCCCTGCGGCCCAGTCTCCAAAGGGAGAGGATCATGCCTTGCTTCAGTGTTTCACAGTAAATGTGAGGGATGTACTCACTTCTGTGAGAGAGCTAGATAGATATATATAAAATATATTATATTGCCAAAAGTATTGGGACACCTGCCTTTACACGCACATGAACTTTAATGAATAAAGTCAAAGAGCATATGTGGTGGGCAAGTCTGGGGTTAATATTCCTTCTGGGAGGTACCATTCCTATATTTGGCATATGACCGTGGTATTCATGATTTGGGACTGTAAATCTACAGGTATAGTACCAAAGAGAATATCAATGAATAAAGTGTTTTATTGTTACCATGTACATATATATTATAAAAGGCTTTTAAAATAAATCGTTTCGCTTGAAATATAACCATATATCTGTACATGAGATCCTAATTTTGAACGGCCGGCGCATTTCGCGGGAGAACCTCTTCCTCAGGGCCTTGGATCTTGTTATAAACAAACTGGGACAGAATGTTTTTAGTTGGTGAGATTATATAATAAACATGATATAATAATAACAATTTTAAAACGTGGACATAGTTATTCTAATTAACATCAATTGGATATTACCAACTCTGAACCGTAAAGCAAACTCGGAAAGGTAGGTGAAAAAAAAAAATCTATAATAATATACAAATATGTACAGTGGGGATCGAAAGTTTGGGCACCCCAGCTAAAAATTTGTATTAATGTGCATAAAGAAGCCAAGGAAAGATGGAAAAATCTCCAAAAGGCTTCAAATTACAGATTAGACATTCTTATAATATGTCAACAAAAGTTAGATTTTATTTCCATCATTTACACTTTCAAAATAACAGAAAACCAAAAAAATGGCGTCTGCAAAAGTTTGGGCACCCTGCAGAATTTATAGCCTGCACTGCCCCCTTTGCAACGCTGAGACCTGCCAGTGTCATGGATTGTTCTCAATCATCGTCTGGGAAGACCAGGTGATGTCAATCTCAAAGGTTTTAAATGTCCAGACTCATCTGACCTTGCCCCAACAATCAGCACCATGGGTTCTTCTAAGCAGTTGTCTAGAAAACTGAAACTGAAAATAGTTGACGCTCACAAAGCTGGAGAAGGCTAGAAGAAGATAGCAAAGCGTTTTCAGATGTCAATATCCTCTGTTCGGAATGTAATTAAGAAATGGCAGTCATCAGGAACAGTGGAAGTTAAAGCAAGATCTGGAAGACCAAGAAAAATATCAGACAGAACAGCTCGCAGGATTGTGAGAAATACAGTTCAAAACCCACGTTTGACTGCACGATCCCTCCAGAAAGATCTGTCAGACACTGGAGTTGTGGTACACTATTCCACTATAAAGAGATACTTGTACAAATATGGTCTTCATGGAAGAGTCATCAGAAGAAAACCTCTTCTACGTCCTCACCACAAAAATCATCGTTTGAACTCTGCAAATGAACATATAGACAAGCCGGATGCATTTTGGAAACAAGTTCTGTGGACCGATGAGGTTAAAATTGAACTTTTTGGCCGGAATGAGCAAAGGTACGTTTGGAGAAGAAGGGGCACAGAATTGAATGAAAAGAACCTCTGTCCAACTGTTAAGCATGGGGTTGGATCAATCATGCTTTGGGGTTGTGTTGCAGCCAGTGGCACAGGGAACATCTCACAAGTAGAAGGAAAAATGGAATCAATAAAATTTCAGCAAATTTTGGATGGTAACTTGATGCCATCTGTGAAAAAGCTGAAGTTAAAGAGAGGATGGCTTCTACAAATGGATAATGATCCTAATCACACCTCGAAATCCACGGGGGATTACATCAAGAGGCGTAAACTGAAGGTTTTGCCATGGCCTTCACAATCTCCTGACCTCAACATCATTGAAAATCTATGGATAGACCTTAAAAGAGCCGTGCGTGACAGACAGCCCAGAAATCTCAAAGAACCGGAAGACTTTTGTAAGGAAGAATGGGCAAAGATACCTCAAACAAGAATTGAAAGACTCTTGGCTGGCTACAAAAAGTGTTTACAAGCTGTGATACTTGCCAAAGGGGGCAGTACAAGATATTAACTCTGCAGGGTGCCCAAACTTTTGCAGACGCCATTTTTTTTTGTTTTCTGTTATTTTGAAAGTGTAAATGATGGAAATAAAATCTAACTTTTATTGACATATTATAAGAATGTCTAATCTGTAATTTGATGCCTTTTGGAGATTTTTCCATCTTTCCTTGGCTTCTTTATGCACATTAATACAAATTTTTAGCTGGGGTGCCCAAACTTTCCATCCCCACTGTATGTTACCTTGTATTCACATGTGCGACAATGTGTGTGTCTGACAAACTCCTGCCGGGCCTGTGGGGGGTGGGGGGAACTCAATCATGGAACAGTGCAGTTTCAACAACCCTTTCCAGGGCCTACTATACAATAGTTGGGTGAGACTAATATGATCCCCATATAGATCAAAGAAATACTGATGGTGATATAAAACTACCTTCCCTTATGAAGGCCTTACCTTTTTAATATCAAAATCTTAAAGCTTAACGGTCTTCAAGAACAGAAATAAACGTCACTAGCGACACGTCTCCATTGTATTAATAAATCTAAGACTCCAGCCATATGTTCCCTCTAGGGGCTGAATAACATCCAGCTATGTAAATCCAAACATCACTTAAAGCGGAGTTCCACCTGAAAAATAAATAGCAGCTACAATAACTGTAGCTGCTGACTCTTAAAATACAGACACTTACCTGTCCCTCGGTCCAGCGGTGTCCTCACCAGGGCTGGTTTCACCGGCCGTCTTCTCTCCCTGACACTGACATCGTCAGTGTGGGCACCCGGCTGTGACAGCTTGCGGCTTCATAGACGGGTGTGCACTGCGCACGCGCGTGAAGCGCTGCTATTTTTGAATGGCCCCGTAGTCTTCTGAGACGTGTCACAGAAGACTACAGGGAGGGAGGGGGGGGGGGGGGGGGAGGACAACTTCTGCTTCCGATTTGCCTAGGCCAGTGATGGCGAACCTTTTTGAGCCCGAGTGCCCAAACTGCAACCCAAAACCAACTTATTTCTTTCAAAGTGCCAACACTGCAATGAAACCTGAATATCGAGCTTTCGGTTTAGAAAAAACAACTCGTACAGTAGTGCAAACTAATTAACAGTACAGGGATGACCAGAGACTGCGGACACAGTACAGGGATGACCAGAGACTGCGGACACAGTACAGGGATGACCAGAGACTGCGGACACAGTACAGGGATGACCAGAGACTGCGGACACAGTACAGGGATGACCAGAGACTGCGGACACAGTACAGGAGATGACCAGAGACTGCGGACAGTACAGGGATGACCAGAACTGCGGACAGTACAGGGATGACCAGAGACTGCGGACACAGTACAGGGATGACCAGAACTGCGGACACAGTACAGGGATGACCAGAACTGCGGACACAGTACAGGGATGACCAGAGACTGCGGACAGTACAGGAGATGACCAGAGACTGCGGACAGTACAGGAGATGACCAGAGACTGCGGACACAGTACAGGAGATGACCAGAGACTGCGGACACAGTACAGGAGATGACCAGAGACTGCGGACACAGTACAGGAGATGACCAGAGACTGCGGACACAGTACAGGAGATGACCAGAGACTGCGGACACAGTACAGGAGATGACCAGCTGTGGCACGCGTGCCACGGGTTCGCCATCACTGGCCTAGGCCATCACAGCGGAAATTCTTGAGATACTGAATAAAATCTTTCTTTTCAAAAAAAGGGGTGTGCGTGCGTGCGTGCGTGCGTGCGCGCGCACACACTTTTTTTTTTTTTTTTACACCTTTTTAAATTTTTTATTAAAAGTGAGTCAGAAATTAAGTTCTTGACAGATTCCTTACTGCAATGTAATCATCTTTTCTTCATTACTTCTAGAATCGGGGGAGAGTGGCAGCGGCCTGTGCATTCGGGAGGTGCCGTTCCACTTTGATCTGATGAAGTTGCTACCCAAATGCCAACAAATTGAACTGTTCTTCCTGACGCTGAGCCGGGGTAATGTGGGGCATCATTGTTTTAACTCACAGGATCACTTATATTTCACCAGATTTGTGGAAAGACAACCCACACATACAAGGAAACCTTAGCTGGTGTAAATTTATTGGTGTACGCATTTTCTTTTTTAAAGTTGACCTGAAAGGAGGGCTCTCTTGAATTTGAAGGCAGGCACCATCCCTCAAAAGCAGGATTTTTGATCCCCAGACCTGTGAAGCGGCTTTCTTTCCTCTCTTTGCAGGGATGACAGTATGGACTAGATGTCTTCTGATTGGTCAGCACCAGAACAGTGCTAACTAATCAAAAGCTGTCTAGCACATCCTGTTATCCCTGCACTGAGAGCAGAGAAAGCAGCAGGGATTTCAGCTCTTCCTTCTGTGACAGCATGGTATCCACGCAGGGAGGTTTCCCGCACCACTCCTGTGTGAACTGTGACATGACAAGCCTGAGATCACACAGGAGCAGTGGGGAAACTGCATGCGATTTGGACAGGAATTGCATTCCTTTTCAAATCGCATGCTATGCTTTGCGGTGCAATTTGCGTCCATGCATTTTGCACTCGGTATCGGCAAGCACTTGACTGAAAGTATTGGTACTTGTATTCGCCCAGCAAAAAAGGGTATCGGTGCATCCCTGCACCTTTCCATATACTTTCATGCACAGGTTGCCCAAGTGTACATGGTTATAGTTGAGGAGCTGAGGACAGTACAGCAACATCTCTGAGTACCTGATAGATTCTTGTTACATTTGTCTCCCCTACAGCTGAGAGTGACAATGCGTTACCGGACTTGTCTCTGCCCAATGATCTGCTGCTTAGCCTGTTTCACAGCTGTCTGCAGAGTGACATCAATGATCAGGAGATCCCTCTCTATGAGCAGGACCACCAAACATTCATGGAGCAGGTTCTCCAGCGTGACCGTGACGGACATCCTGCTCCTTTCTCCTGTGACAGAGGTAGGTCACGTCCTTTCTGTACTACTTTACGTGGTTCTTTCCCCTCTAGTGGCTGTCTATAAATTGGGGGACGCGGTTCACATTTCACAGACTTCTGAGGTCCAAGGGCCACAGGTTAGGCGCAAGGGGTCCATATTTTTTCCTTATTCCCCTAAAGGCTGAATTGTGCTTTTTTATTTACAGAGGAGCCCGTGAGACAATCATCCACTTCAGAGACTTTGGACTCCATCCCCTTACATCAGAATGGTCAACGAGAGGCTGCCAACTCTGCCAGCACCTTACAGGTAATGCTAGAATTGCTTGACCGTAGAAGCGGCTAGTCGCTTAATGTTGCACAAACTGCCTGAGAGCCGGAACCAGCAGGGATCTTTGGGGCACTTTGCTCCTTTCTTGATTTTTGTAACAGAGGGAAGGATCGGGTCTGCTGAGTAATGTGTTGGCACGTTCACTTGCGGTCTCCACCATGAGGCGCGTTTCAGGGTGACAGTGCAAAAGTACAATTGGGAGATGGTTGTCACCCAATTAACGGAGGTGCTACAACAATAGCCTTCACATCAGTATCACCGGGGATTTTTGAATGAAAACTGTAGATTTTGAAAGATTCAAAACTGTTTTTAAAAAAACATTGAAGTGGAACTTTAGAAAAACATTAGGAATAAGTGCTTTTTTTTTTATTAAACATTTTTTATGGTCATGCCCTAGGCCTGTGCGCCCTCTGTTTTGTCTTTCCTCATTCAGTATATTTGGATTTCCCCGGTCCGTTTGAGGGCAGCAAGGTGTGCATGTTCCAGGACATTCTTAATGTGGTTGTAGCATCGAGTCCATCCCCAAGCGCAGGAGCATTTGTGTTTGCTGGTTCTTTGTCGTGAAACTACAAGTCCCATCCTGCCTCTGCCTTTGGGAGTCATGCTTGTAACTGCCAGTCTTGCAGTGCCTCATGGGAATTGTAGTTTGGCAACAGCTGGAGGGCCGCCAGTTTGACACCTGTGGTGTAGAGGCCGATTTGCTGATGGCTTCAAGATTTACTACTGCTCAGGGGTTCTGGGCTTCAGCAAAATGGCCGCCTCCAGCAATAAGAAATAGGAAAAATGCTGGAGGCAATTTACAGCACACATTCATTTTGATGGCACAACTATTAATGTGGATGTATGTTCCTTGCTAAAGAACATTGTTTTTATAGGTAAAGGTTCTACTTTAGAGTAAAATTCCTGCCTAACACGAAGTATGTTTAAAAATGCTAAGCCAACACCCGCCCCCCCCCCACCTCCCGCTAACTATGCTTTCTAATCTGTGTACAAAAACAACTGTGTGTATGCTGTGTCATCCACTGGTAGCTGCAAGGGGAGAGGAGGGAGTGCTGCTCTTCTGTGTCAGCCACTGGTGGCTGCAGGGGAGAGGAGGGAGTGCTGCTCTTGTGTCATCCACTGGTGGCTGCAGGGGAGAGGAGGGAGTGCTGATCTTCTTGGTCAGCCACTGGTGGCTGCAGGGGAGAGGAGGGAGTGCTGATCCTCTGTGACAGCCACTGGTAGCTGCAGGGGAGAGGATGGA
The DNA here is from genome assembly GCF_062004578.1 of Staurois parvus. Lineage (NCBI taxonomy): Eukaryota > Metazoa > Chordata > Amphibia > Anura > Ranidae > Staurois > Staurois parvus. The sequence goes on along the minus strand of NW_028319957.1, from coordinate 11,641 downwards.
GTGCTGATCTTCTTTGTCCTCCACTGGTGGCTGCAGAGGAGAGGAGGGAGTGCTGATCTTCTTTGTCCTCCACTGGTGGCTGCAGGGGAGAGGAGGGAGTGCTGATCTTCTTTTTCAGCCACTTGTAGCTGCAAAGGGAGAGGAGGGTGTGCTGATCTTCTTTGTCCTCCACTGGTGGCAGCAGGGGAGAGGAGGGAGTGCTGATGTTCAGTGTCATCCACTGGTAGCTGCAAGGGGAGAGGAGGGAGTGCTTATCTTCTTTTTCAGCCACTGGTGGCTGCAGGGGAGAGGGGGAGTGCTGCTCTTCTGTGTCATCCACTGGTAGCTGCAAGGTGAGAGAAGGGAGTGCTTATCCTCCGTGACAGCCACTGGTAGCTGCAAGGGGAGAGGGGGAGTGCTGCTCTTCTGTGTCATCCACTGGTGGCTGCAGGGGAGAGGAGGGAGTACTGATTTTCTGTGTCATCCACTGGTGGCTGCAGGGGAGAGAGGAGGGAGAGCCGGCAACAGTTGGGACATTGCAGCCTATGGGTGACGTCTCCGCTCCTAGAATTCCCAGCCATTGTCATGTGCCCTCTCTTCTCCCCTGCAGCTGTCACTCACTGACACAGGGGATCATGTTAATGGTCCAGAGTGGGCTGAAAATAGGTAAGATATATACATTTTATTTACACAAGGTAGAAAATATAGGTAGCAGGAGGGGGCAGGGGACATTTTTAAACCTTGCTAGTGTTAGGCTGGAATTTCACATTAAGATGTTAAAGATTGTTTGAGATTTTAGTGTTGAGGTTTAGATCTGCTTTAAGGAGCATTGCTTGCTTTTTTTAGCCTTGGCCTTTTTTTTAGTATTTAAATGCAGCAGAATGTGACAGGTAATGTTCCTATAGAGCAGGGGTGTCCAAACTACGGCACTCCAGGAGTTGAACTACAAGTCCCATGAGGCCTTGCAAGTCTCTGACATCCACAGGCAAGACTCCCAGAGGCAGAGGCATGGTGGGACTTGTAGTACTTCAACAGCTGGAGGGCCATAGTTTGGACACCCTGCCATAGAGCAATGCTCATAAAACTGGTTCATACTATAGCTGGAATCCATGTGTCCTATCACTGCAGGCTTGGATTCTTCTACAGCACTTTATTTGTTTGTGTGCGAAGTATAACATATTCTGTTACATTGAGTTCTGCACAGGTTGGAATTTGCATGTATGTATTTGCATGAGTTCCTCGTACCGTGTCACTTGTCATGTTTACACAAGGTGACCGTGGAGGACACAGAGCTGTCACCATGTAATGACAGATCATTGTCTGTCAAAGGGGATTTGTTAGAAAGCAGACAGATCACTTAACAAATACCTTGAGGGACATTTCAGTTCAGTAATTATAGAGGTAACAGCTCTTAGTCCCGGTTCACACCTATGCGGCCGTGCGGTCCGCGTTTTGCTCGGCACAAGAGCCCATTCATTTGAATGGACTCCTGTGGCCCGTGACACGCAGGGGAGAAGTCCCTGCACTTCTGAAAATGCAGCCCGCGCCGGATCCTCGGTTCCCAGTAGAGTTGCGTTTTTCAGTGCGGGCGGCGTGCCATTAGAACTAAGATTAACATTAGAAAAAGATAAACATTTCATATGGGTACAGTGTTGCATGACCGCGCAGTTGTCAAAATTGGTCTGGGCATGAATAGGATGAAAGTGCCCAGTATTGAAGTGGGTAAAGTGTAACTAAAGGCAAAACGGTTTTCTTTTTTTAGTTTTGGACAGGGTGGGGAGGAATTAGAACCCCTGTCAGTTTTTATTGCTGTCTGTGTTCTTATAACCGAGTTTCACCTTCTCTATTTGTCCAATTTATGTTATCATTGAAAGTGAAAGGAAAATCCCATGTTTACGGTTGGCTTCAGAACACTAATAGAGGGGGAATCTTTCAATGGAGATGCTAGTTCTGGTGACACTCTGGGATTCCCTCACTTTGGAGGGATTTCCTCTCACTTCCTGTTTTGGGTATGGGACAGGAAGTGAAGGGAAATTTACCCCTTGGGACACAGATGGAAAAAAAACAACAACTTTATACCTGCAAGGTGACAAGGTCTATTTATATATAATATTAATAATTAAATTGATCCTAACCACTATAGATCCTCTTAAAAAAAAAAAAAAAAAAAACCCCAAAAAACGAATACAGCTTTAAGTTGCATATCTTTTATAGTCCTAGGATCACCATACAGTCTTAGTAAATCTAAAGAGAATTGTACAAATACTATGTGACATGAGCAGCCTAATCTGTCCAGTCTTTGTGTATCTAAACAGGCAGGCATTTACCTTACATACTTGTTGGTAAGTCTGTTTTTTTGTTTTTATTTTAGAGTCCCTGTCCAACAGAAGAGACAGATGATGGCAGAACTTTAACCAATGGAGCGGGGCCCCAGTGGAGGTGCTACGCTCGACTAGTGAACCCGCAACACCTTCTGTTGACCTTCCTTCCAGCCACTTTTTCTGGTATGTCCAAAAATTGTATTATGTGGTATGATGCTTTAAATATTATGCGTGTATGTCTGTCTGTCATATAATATATATGTGTGTGTGTATATGTACACACACACAAACACCGTATTTTTCGCTCCTTAAGACGCACCTAGGTTTTCGAGGGGTAGAACAAGAAAAAAAAATTCTGAACCAATGGACTGCAGACATAGTACAGGAGATGACCAGAGACTGCGGACGTAGTGCAGGAGATGACCAGAGACTGCGGACGTAGTGCAGGAGATGACCAGAGACTGCGGACGTAGTGCAGGAGATGACCAGAGACTGCGGACCGAGTGCAGGAGATGACCAGAGACTGCGGACCGAGTGCAGGAGATGACCAGAGACTGCGGACACAGTACAGGAGATGACCAGAGACTGCGGACGTAGTGCAGGAGATGACCAGAGACTGCGGACGTAGTGCAGGAGATGACCAGAGACTGCGGACGTAGTGCAGGAGATGACCAGAGACTGCGGACGTAGTGCAGGAGATGACCAGAGACTGCGGACGTAGTGCAGGAGATGACCAGAGACTGCGGACGTAGTGCAGGAGATGACCAGAGACTGCGGACGTAGTGCAGGAGATGACCAGAGACTGCGGACGTAGTGCAGGAGATGACCAGAGACTGCGGACGTAGTGCAGGAGATGACCAGAGACTGCGGACGTAGTGCAGGAGATGACCAGAGACTGCGGACGTAGTGCAGGGGATGACCAGAGACTGCGGACGTAGTGCAGGGGATGACCAGAGACTGCGGACGTAGTGCAGGGGATGACCAGAGACTGCGGACGTAGTGCAGGGGATGACCAGAGACTGCGGACGTAGTGCAGGGGATGACCAGAGACTGCGGACGTAGTGCAGGGGATGACCAGAGACTGCGGACGTAGTGCAGGGGATGACCAGAGACTGCGGACGTAGTGCAGGGGATGACCAGAGACTGCGGACGTAGTGCAGGGGATGACCAGAGACTGCGGACGTAGTGCAGGGGATGACCAGAGACTGCGGACGTAGTGCAGGGGATGACCAGAGACTGCGGACGTAGTGCAGGGGATGACCAGAGACTGCGGACGTAGTGCAGGGGATGACCAGAGACTGCGGACGTAGTGCAGGGGATGACCAGAGACTGCGGACGTAGTGCAGGGGATGACCAGAGACTGCGGACGTAGTGCAGGGGATGACCAGAGACTGCGGACGTAGTGCAGGGGATGACCAGAGACTGCGGACGTAGTGCAGGGGATGACCAGAGACTGCGGACGTAGTGCAGGGGATGACCAGAGACTGCGGACGTAGTGCAGGGGATGACCAGAGACTGCGGACGTAGTGCAGGGGATGACCAGAGACTGCGGACGTAGTGCAGGGGATGACCAGAGACTGCGGACGTAGTGCAGGGGATGACCAGAGACTGCGGACGTAGTGCAGGGGATGACCAGAGACTGCGGACGTAGTGCAGGGGATGACCAGAGACTGCGGACGTAGTGCAGGGGATGACCAGAGACTGCGGACGTAGTGCAGGGGATGACCAGAGACTGCGGACGTAGTGCAGGGGATGACCAGAGACTGCGGACGTAGTGCAGGGGATGACCAGAGACTGCGGACGTAGTGCAGGGGATGACCAGAGACTGCGGACGTAGTGCAGGGGATGACCAGAGACTGCGGACGTAGTGCAGGGGATGACCAGAGACTGCGGACGTAGTGCAGGGGATGACCAGAGACTGCGGACGTAGTGCAGGGGATGACCAGAGACTGCGGACGTAGTGCAGGGGATGACCAGAGACTGCGGACGTAGTGCAGGGGATGACCAGAGACTGCGGACGTAGTGCAGGGGATGACCAGAGACTGCGGACGTAGTACAGGGGATGACCAGAGACTGCGGACGTAGTACAGGGGATGACCAGAGACTGCGGACATTGTGGAATGGGGGGGCGGGTACCCGAATTTGACAGGTACCCGCTCCCACTTCTGCGGCGATGGCCTCTCTCCCCGTAGTCTTCTGGGACATGTGACAGGTCAGAGAAGACTATGGGGCCATTGACAATGCGCAGTGCTTCTCACGCATGCGCAGTGGGCACCCGGCTGTGAAGCTGTTATAGCCGGGTGCCAACACTAAAGAAGACAAAGAAGATGAGGTGATGAGGACGCTGCTGGACCGAAGAACAGGTAGGACCGAGGAGCATTTTCTGCTGCACACACACGCCCTAAAGAATTCAGCTCTGTCATTTCACAGCCGTTGTTTCTAATTTTTAGGAACTCCTTTAATGACTGGCATAGTACCACTGGATTGGTGGAAGGCCAATGTGGGGCCAATATTTAAAAAGGGATCAAAATCTTTCCCAAGTAATTACAGACCTGTTAGTGTAACTTCTATAGTTGGGAAGATACTGGAGAGTTTAATAAAAGACCACAGAGAGGAGTTCTTGCTGGAAAAAAATATTTTAAGCAACAGACAGCATGGAATCATGAAAGACAGAAGCTGTCAAACTAATCTGATTTCTTTTTATGAGGAAGTGAGCAAAACCTTGGACAGAGGGGTGGTGGTGGACGTGGTATACTTGGACAGAGGGGTGGCTGTGTACGGGGTATACTTGGACAGAGGGGTGGACATGGTATACTTGTACAGAAGGGTGGATGTGGTATGCTTGGACAGAGGGGTGGTGGTGAGCGTGGCATACTTGGACAGAGGGATGGCGGTGGACGTGGTATACTTGGATAGAGGGGTGGATGTGGACGTGGTATACTTGGACAGAGGGGTGGCGGTGAACATGGTATGCTTTGACAGAGTGGTGGCGGTGAACATGGTATGCTTGGACAGAGGGATGATGGTGGACGTGGTATGCTTGGACAGTGGGGGTGGCGGTGGGACGTGGGAAATACTTGGACTTCTGTATGTAGATGGATAGAAAACTGGCTAAAAGGTTTGTATTCAGAGAGTAGTGGTTAATGATTCATACTCTGAATGGTCTAGGGGTGTCAGTGGTGTACCCCAAGGTTCAGTGTTAGTGGGGTACCCCAAGGCTCAGTGTGATTAGTGGGGTACCCCAAGGCTCAGTGTTATTAGTGGGGTACCCCAAGGCTCAGTGTGATTAGTGGGGTACCCCAAGATTCAGTGTTGGAACCCTTACTTTTTTAATATATTTATAAACAATATGGGGGTCTGAGATTATAAAATCCCATTCCAGTCCTTTGCAGATGACACCAAGCTGTGCCGGGAATAACGTCCTTACAGGATGTCTCCAACTTACAAGCCGACCTCAATGCTCTGTGTGATTGGGGGGACTATGGGGGCCCAATGAGGGTTTAATGTTGATAAATGTAAGGTTCTACACTTGGGGGCTAAGAATCTGCATGAAATCATACATACTGGTGGGGGGGGGGGGTACAAAATGGGGGGGGTCAGTGGTGAAGGATCTGGGGGGGGTCAATGGTGGAGAAGGATCTGGGGGGGTCAATGGTGGAGAAGGATCTGGGGGGGTCAATGGTGGAGAAGGATCTGGGAGTTTCTAGTAGATCACAAGCTTAATATTGGCAGCAATGCCAAGCTGCGGGCTCTAAAGTGAGTGGTGTATTTAGGTTTTGTGCTGCCCTAGGCAACACAAAAATCGGCAGCCCCTGCAGAGAGAGCCTGACATTGGCCAACAACACCCTGCCCCCCACCCGAGAGAGTCTTCCACTACCACTGCCCCCAAAACAGCAGCCCACCATCCCCCATGGCAAGAGAGAGACACTCACCTTCACAGCTCTTTACGTCCCCAGGAACGAGAGTCAGGCTGTGCATACACCGTCATGAAAATCCGCAGCCTCTCTCGGAACCCACCAGGTCCCCATGCTGCGTGTGTCCCCTTCTTCCGAGGGGCAGTGCTGCCCCCCCTGAAATATGCCACCCTAGGCAAATGCCTTGTTTGCCTTGCGGTAAATACACCCCTGCCCCCCGGTAACAAAATCATTAGTGAGACCTCATCTGGAATATGCAGTTTCAGTTTTTTTGGCACCAAATCACAAAAAGAACATTGGGGAACTGGAGAAAGTACAGAGAAGGGCAACCAAACTGATACGAGGCATGGAGGAGATCAGCTATGAGGAAAAGATTAGAGGAACTGAATGTATTCTCTACTGAGAAGAGGAGATTAAGGGGGGATATGATCTCCCATGTATAATACATAAGGGGGGGATATGATCTCCATGTATAATACATAAGGGGGGGATATGAATCTCCATGTATAATACATAAGGGGGGATATGATCACCATGTATAATACATAAGGGGGGATATGATCTCCATGTATAATACATAAGGGGGGGATATGATCTCCATGTATAATACATAAGAGGGATATGATCTCCATGTATAATACATAAGGGGGGGATATGATCTCCATGTATAATACATAAGGGGGGGATATGATCTCCATGTATAATACATAAGGGGGGGGATATGATCTCCAAGTGTAATACATAAGGGGGGGATATGATCTCCATGTGTAATACATAAGGGGGGGGATATGATCTCCATGTGTAATACATAAGGGGGGGATATGATCTCCATGTGTAATACATAAGGGGGGGGATATGATCTCCATGTGTAATACATAAGGGGGGGATATGATCTCCATGTGTAATACATAAGGGGGGGATATGATCTCCATGTGTAATACATAAGGGGGGATATGATCTCCATGTATAAATACATCAGTGGGTCATATAGTGAACTCGGTGTAGTTATTCCCCCCTGAGGTCATCACAGAGGACAAGGGGGCGCTCTTTAAATCTGGAGGAAAAGAGATTTAATTTACAAACATGGAAAGGTTTCTTCACAGTAAGAGCTGTGAGAATGGAATAGACTCCCTCCAGAGTTGGTTGTGGCCAGCTCAGTGGATTGCTGTAGGAAAGTCCCTGGATTGTTTTCTTGGATACACAGAAATATAACTGGATATAATATTTATAGGGAAAGTTGATCCAGGGGAATATCCGATTGCCTCTCGGGGGATCAGGAAGGAATTTTTTTCCCCTGCAGGAGCAAATTGGATCGTGCTTTGTTGGTTTTTTTTTTGCCTTCCTCTGGATCAACTGTGGGTGTAGGATCGTGTGTATGTATATGTGTATATATATATATTCAATTTTATGGTTGAAACTGGATGGATATTTTTGTCTTTTTTTTAGCCAGACTAACTGTGTAACTATTTAATTTTTCCACAAGGCAATCAAAATGCTGAGAGGATGACATTGGCTGGTGGGGGATGTAACCATCTCATTGCTGGAAGGTGGAGGGAAGTGGTTTTCTGGGGTTTTAGTTCTGCTGTAAGACAGTTTGTGATTCTTGGAGAAAGCCCTTATCTGTTTCCTCCTTGGTGTGGAAGATCTCCAGTGTCCTACACAGAGCCCTGACCTCAACTATATTGGACACTTTTGGGATGGATTGGAACCCCAATTCTGAGGCAGGTCCTTTTTCTTCCAACATCAGTACTTGACCTGATCAATGTTACTTTTTCTGACAATGTGCAGAAATTCCTCCAGAAATGTAAATGGAGGCTGTTCTAAAACTGCTGACCTTATAGTATAGCTGCAACATGATTTTTGCATTGTTTCGTGCTAGTAACATATATTATTGATCTTTATTTTTCCTTTTCTTTTTTTTCTTCTCTAGATGTCCCAGAAGTTGATGACCTCTCCAGACCTCTCTTTGTCCACAGACGGAAGCTCATTGTGTAACTCTTTTCAATCAGAGACCCTTCCATCAGGAGCTGTGGTTCCCACACTGAGCATCACCCCTGCAACAGGTAAATGACACTGACCATGTGCTGGGCAAAAAATAAAAAAAGGCATACAATTGCTTAAATTTTAAGCTGAAATCCAGATAGATATTCCATATTCAATGAACCGGTTCCACGCTTCCCTATAGCAGAAATACTGCTACAGGGAAACGCGTGTGCGCAAAATCACGTAGATATACAGTTCTGGGTAGAAGGGGCGTGCACCGCCATTCATGGCCTCGACTGTCAATTACCAGATCCCGGCCGGCGATTACTCGCCGGCACCTGCTGATTGGCGAATATATCCGATACCTGTGTATGAAACAACTCAGATCTGTCCCCCTGTCAGTTTCCTGCACACTGCTTTGTATGGCTCTGCTTATGGCTCAAAATATTGTTGGGTATGAGAGACACAGGGTTGCAATGTTTGTTTAACCCCTTCACGCCTAATGAGAAAACATATCTAAATGCCTATGCTCAGTTTTTACAATGTTGACCTGTTTAGTAAAAACCGTACATATCATCACAACTACTTTGTACATCCGGGTGGATTTATATCGCGTTTTTTTTTCAGGGACACAATGGGCTTTCATTTTTTTTTTTTTTTTTTTATTATCAAAGGAAAACTGGCCCAAAATAGTAGAAATAAAAATCATGTTTTTTTTATTTAGCTGTGTGTTTCTTGTTGCTACCATAAACCTACCCACCAAAGAAACAATCCAAAAATAAACTCCAGCTCTTGACGATCGCAGCGATACTATCTACCGTATTTTTCGGTTGAGACTGCGGACATAGTACAGGAGATGACCAGAGACTGCAGACATAGTACAGGAGATGACCAGAGACTGCAGACACAGTACAGGAGATGACCAGAGACTGCGGACATAGTACAGGAGATGACCAGAGACTACGGATAGTACAGGAGATGACCAGAGACTGCGGACATAGTACAGGAGATGACCAGAGACTGCGGACATAGTACAGGAGATGACCAGAGACTACGGATAGTACAGGAGATGACCAGAGACTGCGGACATAGTACAGGAGATGACCAGAGACTACGGACACAGTCCAGGAGATGACCAGAGACTACGGCCACAGTCCAGGAGATGACCAGAGACTGCGGACAGTACAGGAGATGACCAGAGACTGCAGACACAGTACAGGAGATGACCAGAGACTGTGGACATAGTACAGGAGATGACCAGAGACTGCGGACACGGTACAGGAGATGACCAGAGACTGCGGACACAGTACAGGAGATGACCAGAGACTGCGGACACAGTACAGGGGATGACCAGAGACTGCGGACACAGTACAGGGGATGACCAGAGACTGCGGACACAGTACAGGGGATGACCAGAGACTGCGGACACAGTACAGGGGATGACCAGAGACTGCGGACACAGTACAGGGGATGACCAGAGACTGCGGACACAGTACAGGGGATGACCAGAGACTGCGGACACAGTACAGGGGATGACGAGAGACTGCGGACACAGTACAGGGGATGACGAGAGACTGCGGACACAGTACAGGGGATGACGAGAGACTGCGGACACAGTACAGGGGATGACGAGAGACTGCGGACACAGTACAGGGGATGACGAGAGACTGCGGACACAGTACAGGGGATGACGAGAGACTGCGGACACAGTACAGGGGATGACGAGAGACTGCGGACACAGTACAGGGGATGACGAGAGACTGCGGACACAGTACAGGGGATGACCGGAGACTGCGGACACAGTACAGGGGATGACCAGAGACTGCGGACACAGTACAGGGGATGACCAGAGACTGCGGACACAGTACAGGGGATGACCAGAGACTGCTGACCTTTGGGGAGGGAGGGGGAGCGGGTACCTGAATTTGACAGGTACCCGCTCCCACTTCCGCGGACTTGTCTTTCCCTCTTTTTCCTGCGCCGGCTTCTGTGACAGCCGGGTGCCCGCTGCAAATGCGCGAGAAGCGCTGCGCTTTGTCAATGGCCCGGCGCCTTCTGGGACCGGTCATGTGTCCCAGAAAACACTGGCGCATTCACAAAGCGCAGCGCATGCGCAGTGGGCACCCGGCTGTCAAAGAAGCCAGCGCGGAAAGACTGTGCAGCGCTGGAGCGAGGAACAGGTAAGGCCCTGCAGGTCTGACATGGTGGCGGCAAAAATACCGGACCGGCCGCTTTATATTCGCTCCATAAGACACACTGACATTTTCCCCCCTTTTTTGGGGGAAAAAAGTGCGTCTTATGGAGCGAAAAATACGGTATGTGTATGTTATTTGTTTGTCCCCATAGTACAGCCCAGAAACAATAGTGCACATTTTTGTTTTTGTCTTTGTTACCTAATACACACTGACACTGATACCAATTTTTTTTTGTTAAATCCTGAGCTTTGACCCTGACTTTGACCCAAACACTTACACTGGCACTGGGCTAGATCAAACTTTGATCTAGGTATTTTTTCTTTATTTTTTATTATTTATCTTTTTGTAAAAAACAAAAATCAAACATTGTTTTCCCTCTATGCCAGGAGTTACAGAGATACAATATATCTCTCTCCTCCATTCATAAAGGGAAAAAGAAAACTATCTGTCCGAGCTGTACAGTGACTGATCACTGTGATAGTCAATCAGATGCTCCCAGAGTGATCATGTGACCCGGAATCGGGAGTCCCAGGTCCTGATCGTTAGAACGGGACCTGGTGCTCTCAGTGACACCGTGGTCTTTGTGCTGGAGCGCGCCGCGCGCCGCACTCCCAGCACAAAGACAGGTACGCAAATATGCGTCCCCATGGAAAAATGCCCAGTTCTGTGAGGCCGCATATTTGTGTTATGTCAGCATCAAGGGGTTAAGTTCCTTCTGAGTTTTTCATACAATCACCGACATACAAGAAGACTAACAGGATTCAGATCAAACACCAATGTAACTCCAATGCAGTGGAAATGTCCGACCCGATAGGACTTTTGCTCTGAGGCTGCTGAAGGCAACTAGTTCCCTTACCTGTATCATCTTCTCATTTTTGTCCAACCAGGCAATGGGCAGGAAGCTGAACACAAGAGAGAGATGCACATTTCCTTCAGCCGTCAGTCTTCCCTGCAGGATATGAGCTCGAGCCGCCGGCTGCGCTGTCCAGTCTACGTATATAACTGCTCGCTGGAGGCATTACGGGAGCAGCTGGTCAGCCCCAGGCAACAGAGGCTCTGCTGTGACATCTTCTTCAGGTCAGTTCAGTTTCCACGATCCAAACTGCTGGTCAGTATTTTAATAATCCACATAGATAATGTGCATGACGGGTCATTTGTTAAGGGAATCCATCAGAACAGAAATATAAGAGATGACTTGTTTAACAAGTCAGGATCCGGGTCTGCCATCTTTATCCCTTCTCACTGCTTA
>NW_028319955.1:0-105487 GCF_062004578.1 Staurois parvus | reverse complement strand
AATAGACTGAGGAGACCTCAGGTCCTCTTGGCCAGGTTCAGAGGAGTCTGACCTGAACTGATTAGTTCCTCTGTAGCGGTGGGCAGGGGCCAGTCTGAGGATGACTGGTGGGCGCTGAGGGTCCCCACTGCAACAGAGGGAAGGTCCGCCCTGCACACGTCATTACGTTCGTCATTACGTTCATCATCACATAACCATTATCAGTTGCAGAGTCCTCTGGGACTTTAAACTCTTCTCCAGGCCTTGACCCCAGACATCCACCAGAGCCAGGCCCTGGTACACAGTCCTTCACCCCCTGACCCTCCCCCAGAATCCCCAGTGTTCATTGAGTCACTCAACAGTACATTACGTGAATCCGAGGCCTCGGGTGGAAATGTAGACTTCAGGGGTGTTGACTTAGACTGGTTCTGGGTTACCATCCACCCAAAGTCAGTACCCAACAGTATGTCCGTGGTATCTGCTCCGCCCACTTCTCTCACTTTGCTTCTGGATCCTCGGGGCCAAGCAACACAAGCTGTAGGTAGTACAGGGTGACTCCTCCAACCCCTCTGATAACTGTAGCTTTCTTTGGGACCACATCCTCACGACTCCTCCATCCGGGAAGGGCTAGGACATCCTCGGGTCCCTTATCTCGGAGTCCAGCTGAAACATTGTTGCCTGCGGTGACTGGCTGCAGGCTGTCCACATGGCCTCCTTCATTAGTGGGATCTGCTCTGCCCACTTCTTCCACTTGACTTCCAGACTCCTGGCTCAAAGAAACACAAGCCACAGGCACAGCAGAGATGGCTCCTCCAACCCCTGTGCCAGCCATGGCTTCCACTGGGACCCCATCCTCACAGCTCCTCAATTCTGGACCAGCTAGGACCTTCTCTGATCCGTACCTTGGAGTCCAACTGTAACGCTGTTACTTGTAGTAAATGGTGGCCGGTTATCTGCTCGGCCTCCTCCATTCTCTCCAACAAGAAACACAGTAGGGGGTACATTTTCCACTTCCACTGGTGGGCTGGATATCCTCAGGTTTGGGCCGTGAGTGATGTCCACTTGGTTACAGGTAACACCCTTCCAGGTCTCCACAAACGTAGGTCTGGGCCTTGTAGTTCTTGATGCAGATGGAGGTAACAATGCATTCCCTGCTGGACTTGGACCCTCTCGGCTTTGTGCCTCCTCTCAGTTTGCTCCACCCACTGTTGGTGCTTTCTCTCAATTTGTAGTAACGCGGACATGAGCCGAAACTGCCCCTCAAGGTCATCACCTCCCAAAAGTTCTAGGTTTGTTCCCAGATCAAGGTTCTCTCTGTGTGCCGATCTCTTGTACCGAGCGGGTTTGAGAACAGAGTTACATCGATTCCCGCAGTCATCTGGAGTGGCACAGTTGCAGGGTTCCATCATTCCCGCAGTCATCTGCAGTGGCACAGTCGCAGGGTTCCATCGATTCCCGCAGTCATCTGGAGTGGCACAGTTGCAGGGTTCCATCAATTCCCGCAGTCATCTGGAGTGGCGCAGTTGCAGGGTTCCATCGATTCCCGCAGTCATCTGGAGTGGCGCAGTTGCAGGGTTCCATCGATTCCCGCAGTCATCTGGAGTGGCGCAGTTGCAGGGTTCATGGATTCCCGCAGTCATCTGGAGTGGCGCAGTTGCAGGGTTCCATCGATTCCCGCAGTCATCTGGAGTGGCACAGTTGCAGGGTTCCATGGATTCCCGCAGTCATCTGGAGTGGCGCAGTTGCAGGGTTCCATCGATTCCCGCAGTCATCTGGAGTGGCGCAGTTGCAGGGTTCCATGGATTCCCGCAGTCATCTGGAGTGGCGCAGTTGCAGGGTTCCATCGATTCCCGCAGTCATCTGGGAGTGGCACAGTTGCAGGGTTCCATCGATTCCCGCAGTCATCTGGAGTGGCACAGTTGGGGGTTCCATGGATTCCCGCAGTCATCTGGAGTGGCGCAGTTGGGGGTTCCATGGATTCCCGCAGTCATCTGGAGTGGCGCAGTTGGGGGGTTCCATGGATTCCCGCAGTCACCTGGAGTGGCGCAGTCGCAGGGTTCCATGGATTCCCGCAGTCACCTGGAGTGGCGCAGTCGCAGGGTTCCATGGATTCCCGCAGTCATCTGGAGTGGCGCAGTTGGGGGGTTCCATGGATTCCCGCAGTCACCTGGAGTGGCGCAGTCGCAAGGGTTTCCATGGATTCCGCAGTCATCTGGAGTGGCGCAGTCGCAGGGTTCCATGGATTCCCGCAGTCATCTGGAGTGGCGCAGTTGCAGGGTTCCATGGACATGGTGCTCCGTTCTATCTCCATCTCTATCAGAGCACCGCGGAGCTGGGACCTCGTCTGGCCAACTGTATTGATGTCCTTCAGATCACAGAGGTCCATCACAGCCTCATCGGGTTGTCTCCGGTACCAGCGGATTAACTCGTCTTCCTGGGTTACCATCTTCACGTTTTGCCCAAATAAAAGATAGAAAAAGAAAAACAAAGAAGGGGGGAAGGGAGGAAGGAGGGGGAGAGGGGGGAGGGGGGAAAGGGGGGAGGGGGGGGGGGGAGCAAATATCCAAGTATGTCTACTCCAAAACACAAATGACGCACTGAGTGATCTGTAGGTGTCACTTCTACGGAGCGTCCGACCTTCAGTACACGGGGTACATGACTAAGCCACTAATGTACTAAGCGGATCCCACCGCTGCCACCAATCTGTCACGTGTCCCCCACACGCCACGCCCACAGCGACTAGCTCACCGAGGTGCACACGGTGCGGCCACGACAGGGAGGTAACGAGGGAATAAAGGGGACTTCCACTTGAATATCTAACACCGTATGTAAGATCAGCCGTGATATCCTTCCACAGCCGCACTACCTCCGCCCACCACTGGGGGGAGACTCCACTCCAATCCAGCCGGCTGACCACACCCCGCACTACCTCTGCCCACCACCGGGGGGAGACTCCACTCCAATCCAGCCGGCTGACCACACCCTGCACTACCTCTGCCCACCACCGGGGGGAGACTCCACTCCAATCCAGATGGCTGACCACACCCCGCACTACCTCTGCCCACCACCAGGGGGAGACTCCACTCCATCCAGCGGGCTGACCACACACTGCAGATACAAATCTTACATACAATCTGGTGCACGGATTAGAGGGGAGGAGCAGCTTAGTAATCACACCCTTCTAGGGCCCCTCCAGCTACCTACAGCTTGTACCCCGATGTTATCACCCTTCCACTGTCCACACCCCCCCACACCAGACACACCCCTCCCCCACACACCCCTCCCCCACACACCAGACACACCCCTCCCACACACACCCCTCCCCCACCAGACACACCACAAAAGGTAGCCTGCCACCACCCAACAGTTTATCCGCTGAGACACCCCACACACACAGAGATCTCCATCTGGGCAGATCTGTTACCTTTACAATCTGAATGCAATCTGCCCACACACAGTGCAATTGCATACAGATTGGCAATGAGCTGACCGAGCGTATAAAGACACTAAAATCCAATCCAATCTCTCCGGAGATCTGAGCCCGAGCTTCAATACACAGAAGTCACTAATTAATTTTAAGATTTAATTCCCCAAAGTGGGCGGGGCATAAAATATGTACAAAGTATAAAAAGTTACAGAAATACAAGAAGACACACAAATGACTTCACTATAAAATAAAAGGAAATAAAACCGAATAAAACTTTACCAGGATCTATCCTGCGACTGGAGCAAGTCAGAGCGTCAGCAATCCGTTAGTCGATCGACCAGCTCCATACGAATCGCCATGTCCCAATGTCCCGGTACTCCATTTATGGGGATATGGATGTAGGCGGGACATTAGTCTTCGGCCCATTGACACTGGGAGCTGCTCCTGTACCCGCCCACAGGATGGTCTGGGTGCTGACCTGCCCAAGTTCAATCGGACCAAGACTGGCTTGAAGCACCAAGTCAGGGATTGATTTCCGACACCAGCGCATCGGTCCGATCGCGACCGTACCAAAACACCATCCGACTGTCACCATCCGGCACCACCTAACCATTCCCTGCATTTTACCATTCTACCCAAGTCACAAATACGGTTTTTATATGTCGGTGTGGCGCACAGAGTGCCCCATCAGAGGGAAGTATTCTCATCTCTCTGCAACTCATATTTCAGCTGTTATGAGGGAGGAAACATTTCCTTTGATCTGTGGATATATTTTAGAGCTCCCAATGTCAGGGAGACAACCCGTCTGCAGCCATTTCCTTCCAACAGGTTTCCCCAGAAGGTGACAACCTCTTATTAGCCCCCAGGGTCACGTCCAGAGGAAGCCGGGCTTTTCCCATGTTAATTGGTGACCATTTGTGTCTCTGAGTCCCTCTGACTGAATATTTCCCCCAATGGCAAGGACTGGAACTACATCTACCATGACACATAGGGCACAATGACACCCCCCATTACACAATGTATACACCCCCCCGTATGGCACAATGTATACACCCCCCGTATGGCACAATGACACCCCCCATTACACCCCATACACCCCCCCCGTATGGCACAATGTATACACCCCCCCCGTAGGGCACAATGTATACACCCCCCCCGTAGGGCACAATGTATACACCCCCCCCCGTATGGCACAATGTATACACCCCCCCCCGTATGGCACAATGTATACCCCCCGTAGGGTACAATGTATACACCCCCCCCCCCGTATGGCACAATGTATACACCCCCCGTAGGGCACAATGTATACCCCCCGTAGGGTACAATGTATACACCCCCCCCCCGTAGGGCACAATGACACCCCCCATGGCAAGGACTGGAACTACATCTACCATGACATGGTCATATCTACTCAAATCTGTACATGCATGTCACATGTACGTCACCCCCCCGTAGGGCACAATGACACCCCCCATTACACAATGTATAACCCCCCCCGTAGGGCACAATGTATACACCCCCCCCGTAGGGCACAATGTATACACCCCCCGTATGGCACAATGACACCCCCCATTACACAATGTATACACCCCCCCCCGTATGGCACAATGTATACCCCCCCCAGTATGGCACAATGTATACCCCCCCAGTATGGCACAATGTATACACCCCCCCCGTATGGCACAATGTATACACCCCCCCCGTATGGCACAATGTATACACCCCCCCGTATGGCACAATGTATACCCCCCCCGTATGGCACAATGTATACCCCCCCCGTATGGCACAATGTATACCCCCAGTATGGCACAATGTATACCCCCCATTACACAATGTATACCCCCCCCGTATGGCACAATGTATACCCCCCCCGTATGGCACAATGTATACCCCCCATTACACAATGTATACCCCCCCGTATGGCACAATGTATACCCCCCCCCAGTATGGCACAATGTATACCCCCCCCCAGTATGGCACAATTTCCCCCCCCCCCTGTATGGCACAATGTTGTACACCCCCCTGCTTCTTCAATGAAACTGACAGACGGAAGCTGATTGGCTGCCATGTGCTCCCTCCAGGGTCAGTGAATCCCCCCATCACCCGGACCCCCCGTGTCTCCGCTGGACATACCTGCTGGTCCTGCAGCTTCCTCCCCACCACGCGGTACATGGGCGTGGCCGGATTGTGGAAGATCTGCACTCGGCTGTGCCCGGCGGGCCCCGTCCCGGCGTTCATCCACTTCTTACTGCCGTCATCGTAGATCATGACCGTGGCCCTGACCGTGATCACCGCCGCCTCCCTGGGGGAGAGAAGAGGGTGAGGGCCACACACTGCTGCAGCACCACGAGTGAGACCACCTTGGTGAGCCTGGGACAACCCACACCGACCCCCCGGGGACCACCAATCCCGAGTCAGGACGGGGATCACTCAGGGGTCAGGGATGGGGGTCACACAGAGACGGGGGTCACCCAGAGGTCAGGTATGGGGGTCACACAGAGACGGGGGGTCACCCAGAGGTCAGGGATGGGGGTCACACAGAGACGGGGTCACACAGACGGGGGTCACACAGAGACGGGGGTCACACAGAGGTCAGGGATGGGGGGGTCACACAGAGACGGGGGTCACCCAGAGGTCAGGGATGGGTGTCACACAGGTCAGGGATGGGGGTCACACAGGTCAGGGATGGGGGTCACCCAGAGGTCAGGGGATGGGTGTCACACAGGTCAGGGATGGGGGTCACACAGAGACGGGGGTCACACAGAGGTCAGGGATGGGGGTCACACAGAGACGGGGGTCACCCAGAGGTCAGGGATGGGGGTCACACAGAGACGGGGGTCACACAAAGACGGGGGTCACCCAGAGGTCAGGGATGGGGGGGGTCACACAGAGACGGGGGTCACCCAGAGGTCAGGGATGGGTGTCACACAGGTCAGGGATGGGGGTCACACAGAGACGGGGTCACACAGGGATTAGGGACAGGGGTCACATAGAGGTCAGAGACGGGGGTCACGCAGAGGTCAGGGATGAGGGTCCGGATGGTGAGACACAGACAGATCACTATGACGGAGATGGTCAGAGAGGGATCACTATGACGGGGTTGGTCAGAGAGGGATCACTATGACGGGGTTGGTCAGAGAGGGATCACTATGACGGGGTTGGTCAGAGAGGGATCACTATGATGACGGGGTTGGTCAGAGAGGGATCACTATGATGACGGGGTTGGTCAGAGAGGGATCACTATGATGACGGGGTTGGTCAGAGAGGGATCACTATGATGACGGGGTTGGTCAGAGAGGGATCACTATGATGACGGGGTTGGTCAGAGAGGGATCACTATGATGACGGGGTTGGTCAGAGAGGGATCACTATGATGACGGGGTTGGTCAGAGAGGGATCACTATGATGACGGGGTTGGTCAGAGAGGGATCACTATGATGACGGGGTTGGTCAGAGAGGGATCACTATGATGACGGGGTTGGTCAGAGAGGGATCACTATGATGACGGGGTTGGTCAGAGAGGGATCACTATGATGACGGGGTTGGTCAGAGAGGGATCACTATGATGACGGGGTTGGTCAGAGAGGGATCACTATGATGACGGGGTTGGTCAGAGAGGGATCACTATGATGACGGGGTTGGTCAGAGAGGGATCACTATGATGACGGGGTTGGTCAGAGAGGGATCACTATGATGACGGGGTTGGTCAGAGAGGGATCACTATGATGACGGGGTTGGTCAGAGAGGGATCACTATGATGACGGGGTTGGTCAGAGAGGGATCACTATGATGACGGGGTTGGTCAGAGAGGGATCACTATGATGACGGGGTTGGTCAGAGAGGGATCACTATGATGACGGGGTTGGTCAGAGAGGGATCACTATGATGACGGGGTTGGTCAGAGAGGGATCACTATGATGACGGGGTTGGTCAGAGAGGGATCACTATGATGACGGGGTTGGTCAGAGAGGGATCACTATGATGACGGGGTTGGTCAGAGAGGGATCACTATGACGGGGTTGGTCAGAGAGGGATCACTATGACGGGGTTGGTCAGAGAGGGATCACTATGACGGGGTTGGTCAGAGAGGGATCACTATGACGGGGTTGGTCAGAGAGGGATGACTATGACGGGGTGGTCATGTGATGCTGTAGTGTATGGGGGTGAATGGAGGATCCGGTATTCGGTTTCCTGCAGATTATTGATCTCTATGAGGATTTCTGGCTGAATGACGTCATCCTGAGACTCTGAAGAGGAACCGAGGAAATGACTCCTCATAGGTGAGAGAAGAGCGGACAGAGATGGGGCCCCCCCAGCTGGGAGTACTCTCTGTGTATACGGTATATACTGTAGGGGTCCCGGGGTAGGTGGGGCCCCCCTGGCTGGGAGTACTCTCTGTGTATACGGTATATACTGTAGGGGTCCCGGGGTAGGTGGGGCCCCCCTGGCTGGGAGTACTCTCTGTGTATACGGTATATACTGTAGAGGTCCCGGGGTAGGTGGGGACCCCCCGGCTGGGAGTACTCCCCGTGTATACGGTATATACTGTAGGGGTCCCAGGGTAGGTGGGGACCCCCCGGCTGGGAGTACTCCCCGTGTATACGGTATATACTGTAGGGGTCCCGGGGTAGGTGGGGACCCCCCCGGCTGGGAGTACTCCCCGTGTATACGGTATATACTGTAGGGGTCCCGGGGTAGGTGGGGACCCCCCGGCTGGGAGTACTCTCTGTGTATACGGTATATACTGTAGGGGTCCCGGGTAGGTGGGGACCCCCCGGCTGGGAGTACTCTCTGTGTATACGGTATATACTGTAGGGGTCCGGGGTAGGTGGGGACCCCCCGGCTGGGAGTACTCCCCGTGTATACGGTATATACTGTAGGGGTCCCGGGGTAGGTGGGGACCCCCCGGCTGGGAGTACTCCCCGTGTATACGGTATATACTGTAGGGGTCCCGGGGTAGGTGGGGCCCCCCTGGCTGGGAGTACTCTCTGTGTATATGGTATATACTGTAGGGGTCCCGGGGTAGGTGGGGACCCCCCGGCTGGGAGTACTCTCCGTGTATACGGTATATACTGTAGGGGTCCCGGGGTAGGTTGGGATCCCCCGGCTGGGAGTACTCCCCGTGTATACGGTATATACTGTAGAGGTCCCGGGGTAGGTGGGGACCCCCCGGCTGGGAGTACTCCCCGTGTATACGGTATATACTGTAGGGGTCCCGGGGTAGGTGGGGACCCCCCGGCTGGGGTACTCCCGTGTATAAGGTATATACTGTAGGGGTCCCGGGGTAGGTGGGGACCCCCCGGCTGGGAGTACTCCCCGTGTATACGGTATATACTGTAGAGGTCCCGGGGTAGGTGGGGACCCCCGGCTGGGAGTACTCCCCATGTATACGGTATATACTGTAGAGGTCCCGGGGTAGGTGGGGACCCCCCGGCTGGGAGTACTCCCCGTGTATACGGTATATACTGTAGAGGTCCCGGGGTAGGTGGGGCCCCCCGGCTGGGAGTACTCTCTGTGTATACGGTATATACTGTAGAGGTCCCGGGGTAGGTGGGGACCCCCCGGCTGGGAGTACTCCCCGTGTATACGGTATATACTGTAGGGGTCCGGGGTAGGTGGGGACCCCCCGGCTGGGAGTACTCCCCGTGTATACGGTATATACTGTAGAGGTCCCGGGGTAGGTGGGGACCCCCGGCTGGGAGTACTCCCCATGTATACGGTATATACTGTAGGGGTCCCGGGGTAGGTGGGGACCCCCCGGCTGGGAGTACTCCCCGTGTATACGGTATATACTGTAGGGGTCCCGGGGTAGGTGGGGACCCCCCGGCTGGGAGTACTCCCCGTGTATACGGTATATACTGTAGGGGTCCCGGGGTAGGTGGGGACCCCCCGGCTGGGAGTACTCCCCGTGTATACGGTATATACTGTAGGGGTCCCGGGGTAGGTGGGGATCCCCCGGCTCGGATGCCGTGTCCGGCACTGGGGGGGGGGGGGGTGTCAGCCGTCCTCCGGTTCCCATCTCTGGATATCTCCATATAAGGCTGTGAGAGCCCAATGGTGACACTGAGTGGGGAAGGTGGGGAGGGGCCCGGGGCCCCAGTTACTGCACTTCCTCAGACTGACCACAGGCAGGAATGAGAAGGAAATGGACACATAGAGGAGATGGGGAAAGGGGTGACGAGGAGATGGGGAAAGGGGTGACGAGGAGCCCGCAGACACAAATGTCACCCAACAAGATCCAACATGACAAGTATGAGACTCACCCCATCCTGTGCACAGCCCGGCGCCCCCTGTAGGTAGGAATCTGTCACCTCCGCTGCTCCCTCACCTATCTCAGCATAGCAGGAAGGTGTGTGCCGGAGAGCTCCCTTCAGTGCTGCCTGCACCTGACCCTACTGCCTGCACCCCAATGTACTGCACTGCCTGACCCCACTCTACTGCCTGCACCCCAATGTACTGCACTGCCTGCACCCCACTGTACTGCCTGCACCCCACTGCCAGACACTTCCTCCTCCTCCTGATACAATGTATCACTTCCCTCCCTGCAGATCTCTGCTCTCTCCTCTCCTCTCCTCTCCTCTCTTCTCTTCTCTTCTCCTCTCTCCTCCTCTCCCCTCTTCTTCGCTCTCCTCTCCTCTCTTCGCTCTTCTCCTCTCCCTCTTCTTTGCTGTCCTCACTCTCCTCTCCTCCTCGCTCTCCTCTCCTCTTCCTCTCTGTCTCTCTCTTCTTTCTCTGTGTCTCTTTCTTTCCTCTCTCACTTCCTCTCTCTCTGGGCTCTGCCTTCTCTTAAAGGGGCCACAACGTCTCTTAACTGGCAATCACTCTCCAGGGTGACATCAGCACAGGGCTTTGCTCAGCCCCCCTCCCCCACTGCCTGCCTGTTATTGCCCCCAGGGGGGTATGTACAGTAAATGGTGGGGGCTGGACACACCTGGAAGGCAGATTAAAGTGTGTGCGTGTCCGAACCGTCCCCATGCAGAACAATAATCACATATAACCTCTGCCCTCTGCCATGGAGCCCACACCTTGCTGGAGCAAGAGATAATAAATGTATATTACTGGGAGTGGGCGGGGCTTAATATTGTGTATATAGAGTGTAGCAGTGTTGGGGTTAATTTAGTGTATATAGAGCTGTAGCAGTGTTGGGGTTAATTTAGTGTATATAGAGTTGTAGCAGTGTTGGGGTTAATTTAGTGTATATAGAGCTGTAGCAGTGCGGGGGTTTAATTTAGTGTATATAGAGCTGTAGCAGTGCGGGGGTTAATTTAGTGTATATAGAGCTGTAGCAGTGTTGGGGTTAATTTAGTGTATATAGAGCTGTAGCAGTGTTGGGGTTAATTTAGTGTATATAGAGCTGTAGCAGTGCTGGGGTTAATTTAGTGTATATAGAGCTGTAGCAGTGCGGGGGTTAATTTAGTGTATATAGAGCTGTAGCAGTACTGGGTTAATTTAGTGTATAAGAGCTGTAGCAGTGTTGGGGTTAATTTAGTGTATATAGAGCTGTAGCAGTGCGGGGGTTAATTTAGTGTATATAGAGCTGTAGCAGTACGGGGGTTATTTAGTGTATATAGAGCTGTAGCAGTGCGGGGGTTAATTTAGTGTATATAGAGCTGTAGCAGTGTTGGGATTAATTTAGTGTATATAGAGCTGTAGCAGTGCGGGGGTTAATTTAGTGTATATAGAGCTGTAGCAGTGCGGGGGTTAATTTAGTGTATATAGAGTGTAGCAGTGCAGGGGTTAATTTAGTGTATATAGAGCTGTAGCAGTGCAGGGGTTAATTTAGTGTATATAGAGTGTAGCAGTGCGGGGGTTAATTTAGTGTATATAGAGTGTAGCAGTGCTGGGGTTAATTTAGTGTATATAGAGCTGTAGCAGTGCGGGGGTTAATTTAGTGTATATAGAGCTGTAGCAGTGCGGGGGTTAATTTAGTGTATATAGAGCTGTAGCAGTACGGGGGTTAATTTAGTGTATATAGAGCTGTAGCAGTGCGGGGGTTAATTTAGTGTATATAGAGCTGTAGCAGTGCGGGGGTTAATTTAGTGTATATAGAGTGTAGCAGTGTTGGGGTTAATTTAGTGTATATAGAGCTGTAGCAGTGCTGGGGTTAATTTAGTGTATATAGAGTGTAGCAGTGCGGGGGTTAATTTAGTGTATATAGAGTGTAGCAGTGCGGGGGTTAATTTAGTGTATATAGAGCTGTAGCAGTGCGGGGGTTAATTTAGTGTATATAGAGCTGTAGCAGTACGGGGGTTAATTTAGTGTATATAGAGCTGTAGCAGTGCGGGGGTTAATTTAGTGTATATAGAGTGTAGCAGTGCGGGGGTTAATTTAGTGTATATAGAGTGTAGCAGTGCGGGGGTTAATTTAGTGTATATAGTGCTGTAGCAGTGTTGGGGTTAATTTAGTGTATATAGAGCTGTAGCAGTGTTGGGGTTAATTTAGTGTATATAGTGCTGTAGCAGTGTTGGGGTTAATTTAGTGTATATAGAGCTGTAGCAGTGTTGGGGTTAATTTAGTGTATATAGAGCTGTAGCAGTGCGGGGGTTAATTTAGTGTATATAGAGCTGTAGCAGTGCGGGGGTTAATTTAGTGTATATAGAGCTGTAGCAGTGTTGGGGTTAATTTAGTGTATATAGAGCTGTAGCAGTGTTGGGGTTAATTTAGTGTATATAGTGCTGTAGCAGTGTTGGGGTTAATTTAGTGTATATAGAGCTGTAGCAGTGCGGGGGTTAATTTAGTGTATATAGAGCTGTAGCAGTGTTGGGGTTAATTTAGTGTATATAGAGCTGTAGCAGTGCGGAGGTTAATTTAGTGTATATAGAGCTGTAGCAGTGCGGAGGTTAATTTAGTGTATATAGAGCTGTAGCAGTGCGGAGGTTAATTTAGTGTATATAGAGCTGTAGCAGTGCGGGGGTTAATTTAGTGTATATAGAGCTGTAGCAGTGCGGAGGTTAATTTAGTGTATATAGAGTTGTAGCAGTGCGGGGGTTAATTTAGTGTATATAGTGCTGTAGCAGTGCGGGGGTTAATTTAGTGTATATAGAGCTGTAGCAGTGCGGGGGTTAATTTAGTGTATATAGAGCTGTAGCAGTGCGGGGGTTAATTTAGTGTATATAGAGCTGTAGCAGTGCTGGGGTTAATTTAGTGTATATAGAGCTGTAGCAGTGCGGGGGTTAATTTAGTGTATATAGAGCTGTAGCAGTGTTGGGGTTAATTTAGTGTATACAGAGCTGTAGCAGTGCGGGGGTTAATTTAGTGTATATAGAGCTGTAGCAGTGTTGGGGTTAATTTAGTGTATATAGAGCTGTAGCAGTGCGGGGGTTAATTTAGTGTATATAGAGCTGTAGCAGTGCGGGGGTTAATATAGTGTATATAGTGCTGTAGCAGAGTGTACATAAGCTACTCCCATCCCCCTTCCCCGCTCTTTCTCTCTAGCACATTTGGGCCTAGCCTTGCTCTTTGTCTCCAACACATTTGTGCCCAGCCTTGCTCTTGGTCTCCAGCACATTTGTGCCTGGCCTTGTTCCTTGTGTCCAGGACATTTGGGCCCTGTCTTGCTCTTTATCACAAGCACATCTGGGCCCAGTCTTGCTCTTTGTCTCCAACATATTTGGGCTCAACCTTGCTCTTTTTCTCCAGCACATTTGTGCCCAGCCTTGCTCTTTGTCTCCAGCACATTCATGCCCAGCCATGCTCTTTGTCTCCAGCACATTTAAGTCCAGCCTTGGTCTTTGACTCCAGCACATTTGGGCCCAACCTTGCTCTTTGTCTCCAGCACATTTGGGCCCAACCTTGCTCTTTGTCTCCAACACATTTGTGTCCAACCTTGCTCTTTGCCTCCAGCACATTTGTGCCTGACCTTGCTCTTGGTCTCCAGCACATTTGGGTCCAGCCTTGCTCTTTGTCTCTAGCACGTTTGTGCCTGACTTAGCTCTTTGTCTCCAGCACATTATGACCTAGCCTTGCTTTTTGTTGTCAGTACATTTGGGTCCAGCCTTGGTCTTTACAACACATTTGGTGTCGGACTTGGTCTTTTTCCCCAGCACATTTGGGATTGCTCTTTACCTCCAGCATATTTTTTTATTTTTTTGCCCACCCTTGCTCTTTGTCTCTAGCACATTTGGGTCCAGCCTTGGTCTTTGTCTCCAGCACATTTGGGTCCAGCCTTGGTCTTTGTCTCCAGCACATTTGTGCCTATCCTTGCTTTTTGTCTCCAGCACATTTGTGCCCATCCTTGCGCTTTGTCTCCAGCACATTTGGGTCCTGCCTTGGACTTTGTATCTAGCACATTTGTGCCTGGCCTTGCTCTTTGTCTCCAGCACATTTGGGTTCTGCTTTGGTCTTTGCCTCCAGCACATTTGTGCCCCAGCTTGGTGTTCGTCTCCAGCACATTTGTGCCCATCCTTGCTCTTTGTCTCCAGCTCATTTGGGTCCTGCCTTGGTCTTTGTATCTAGCACATTTGTGCCTGGCCTTGCTCCTTGTCTCCAGCAGATTTGGGCCCATTCTTGTTCTTTGTCTCCAGCATGTTTGTGCCCAGCCTTATTCCTTGTCTCCAACACATTTGTGCCTGGTCTTGTTCCTTGTCTCCAGCACATTTGGGCCCAGTCTTGCTCTTTGTCTCCAGCACATTTGGGTCCAGCCTTGCTCTTTGTCTCCAGCACATTTGGGTCCAGCCTTGCTCTTTGTCTCCAGCACATTTGGGTCCAGCCTTGCTCTTTGTCTCCAGCACATTTGGGTTCTGCTTTGGTCTTTGTCTCCAGCACATTTTTGCCCCACCTTGGTGTTCGTCTCTAGCACATTTGTGCCCATCCTTGCTCTTTGTCTCCAGATCATTTGGGTCCAGCCTTGCTCTTTGTCTCCAGCACATTTTGGTCCAGCCTTTTTCTTTGTCTCCAGCACATTTGGGCCTGGCCTTGTTCTTTGTCTCCAGCACATTTGAGTCGAGCCTTGGTCTTTGACTCCAGCACATTTGGGCCTTGTCTTGCTCTTTGTCTCCAGCACATTTGGGTTCTGCTTTGGTCTTTGTCTCCAGCACATTTGTGCCCCAACTTGGTGTTCGTCTCTAGCACTTTTGTGCCCATCCTTGCTTTTTGTCTCCAGCACATTTGTGCCCATCCTTGCTATTTGTCTCTAGCACATTTGTGCCTGGCTTTGCTCTTTGTCTCCAGCACATTTGGACCCAGCCTTGCTTTTTCTCTACAGCACATTTGGTGTTGGACTTGGTCTTTTTCCCCAGTACATTTGGGCTTGCTCTTTATCTGCAGCATATTGTTTGCCCAGCCTTGCTCTTTGTCTCTAGCACATTTGGGTCCAGCCTTGGTCTTTGTCTCCAGCACATTTGTGTCCAGCCTTGGTCTTTGTCTCTAGCACATTCAATCCTGGCCTTGCTGTATGTCTCCAGGACATTTGTGCCCCAGCTTGGTGTTAGTCTCCAGCACGTTTGTGCCTGGCCTTGCTCTTTGTCTCCAGCACATTTGTGCCCAATCTTGCTCTTTTTCTCCAGTACATTTGTGCCCAGCCTTGCTCTTTGTCACCAGTACATTTGGGTCCAGCCTTGGTCTTTGTCTCTAGCACATTTGGGCCCAGCCTTGCTCTTTGTCTCCAGCACATTTGGGCCCAACCTTGCTCTTTGTCTCCAGCACATTTGTGCCCAACCTTGCTCTTTGTCTCCAGCACATTTGGGCCCAACCTTGCTCTTTGTCTCCAGCACATTTGGGCCCAACCTTGCTCTTTTTCTCCAACACATTTGTGCCCAACCTTGCTCTTGGTCTCCAGCACATTTGGGCCCAGTCTTGCTCTTTTTCTCCAGCACATTTGGGTTCAGCCTTGGTCTTTGTCTCTAGCACATTTGTGCCTGGCTTTGCTCTTTGTCTCCAGCACATTTGGGCCCAACCTTGCTCTTTGTCTCCAGTACTTTTGGGCCCAACCTTGCTCTTTGTCTCTAACACATTTGTGCCCAACCTTGCTCTTGATCTCCAGCACATTTGAGTCCAGCCTTGCTCTTTTTCTCCAACACATATGGGCCCAACCTTGCTCTTTGTCTCCAGCACATTTGGGCCTGTTCTTGTTTTTTTTCTCTAGCACATTTGTGCCTGGACTTGCTCTTGGTCTCCAGCACATTTGTGCCTGGCCTTGTACCTTGTCTCCAGCACAATTGGGCCTGGTCTTGCTCTTTGTCTCCAGCACATTTGGGCCTGGTCTTGTTTTTTGTCTCCAGCACATTTGTGCCTTGCTTTGCTCTTTGTCTCCAGCACATTTGGACTCAGCCTTGCTTTTTCTCTACATCACATTTGGTGTTGGGCTTGGTTTTTTCCCCAGCACATTTGGGCTTGCTCTTTACCTCCAGCATATTTTTTTATTTTTTTTGCCCAGCCTTGCTCTTTGTCTCCAGCACATTTGGGTCCAGCCTTGGTCTTTGTCTCCAGCACATTTGTGCCCCACCTTGGTGTTCGTCTCCAGCACGTTTGTGCTTGGCCTTGCTCTTTGTCTCCAGCACATTTTTGCCCAATCTTGCTCTTTTTCTCCAGTACATTTGTGCCCAGCTTTGCTCTTTGTCGCTAGTACATTGGGGTCCAGCCTTGGTCTTTGTCTCTAGCACATTTCAGTCCAGCCTTGGTCTTTGTCTCCAGCACATTTGGGTCCAGCCTTGGTCTTTGTCTCCAGCACATTTGTGCCCCACCTTGGTGTTCGTCTCCAGCACGTTTGTGCTTGGCCTTGCTCTTTGTCTCCAGCACATTTTTGCCCAATCTTGCTCTTTTTCTCCAGTACATTTGTGCCCAGCTTTGCTCTTTGTCGCTAGTACATTAGGGTCCAGCCTTGGTCTTTGTCTCTAGCACATTTGATCCTGGCCTTGCTTTTTGTCTCCAGCACATTTGTGCCTGGCCTTGCTTTTTGTTTCCAGCACATTGGGTCCTGTCCATGCGCTTTGTCTCCAGCACATTTCAGTCCAGCCTTGCTCTTTGTCTACAGCACATTTGGACCCAGCCTCGCTTTTTGTCTCAAGCACATTTGGTGTCGGACATGGTCTTTTTCCCCAGCACAAATTTTGCTTGTTCTTTGTCTCCAGCATAGTTGGGCCTGGCCTTGCTCTTTATCTCCTGCATATTTGAGTCCGGCCTTATTCTTTCTCTCTGCACATTTGGGCCCACTCTTGCTCTTTGTCTCCAGCACATTTGGGCCCAACCTTGCTCTTTGTCTCCAGCGCATTTGGGCCCAACCTTGCTCCCTGTCTCCAGCACATTTCAGTCCAGCCTTGGTCTTTGACTGCAGCACATTTGGGCTTGGGCTTGCCCTTGGTCTCCAGCACATTTGGGCCCAGCCTTGCTCCTTGTCTCCAGCACGTTTGGGCCCAGCCTTGTTCTTTTTCTCCAGCACATTTGGGCCCAGTCTTGCTCTTCTTCTCCAGCACATTTGGGCCCGGTCTTGCTCTTTGCCTCCAGCACATTTGGGTCCAGCCTTGGTCTTTGTCTCCAGCACATTTGGGCCCAACCTTGCTCTTTGTCTCCAACACATTTGGGTCTGGCCTTGCTTTTGGTCTCCAGAACATTTGGGTCCAGCCTTGCTCTTTGTCTCCAACACATTTGGGCCCAACATTGCTCTTTGTCTCCAGCATATTTGGGCCTGTTCTTTTTCTTTTTCTCTAGCACATTTGTGCCCAGCCATGCTCTTTGTCTCCAGCACATTTAAGTCCATCCTTGGTCTTTGACTCCAGCACATTTGGGCCTGACCTTTCTCTTGGTCTCCAGCACATTTGGGTCCAGCCTTGGTCTTTGTCTCTAGCATATTTGTGCTTGGCTTTACTCTTTGTCTCCAGCACATTTGTGCCCGGCCTTGCCCTTGGTCTCCAGCACATTTGGGTCCAGCCTTGCTCTTTGTGTCCAGCACATTTGGGCCCAGCCTTGCTCCTTGTCTCCAGCACGTTTGGGCCCAGCCTTGTTCTTTTTCTCCAGAACATTTGGGCCCAGTCTTGCTCTTTGCCTCCAGCACATTTGGGTCCAGCCTTGGTCTTTGTCTCCAGCACATTTGGGCCCAACCTTGCTCTTTGTCTCCAACACATTTGGGTCTGGCCTTGCTTTTGGTCTCCAGAACATTTGGGTCCAGCCTTGCTCTTTGTCTCCAACACATTTGGGCCCAACATTGCTCTTTGTCTCCAGCATATTTGGGCCTGTTCTTTTTCTTTTTCTCTAGCACATTTGTGCCCAGCCATGCTCTTTGTCTCCAGCACATTTAAGTCCATCCTTGGTCTTTGACTCCAGCACATTTGGGCCTGACCTTTCTCTTGGTCTCCAGCACATTTGGGTCCAGCCTTGGTCTTTGTCTCTAGCATATTTGTGCTTGGCTTTACTCTTTGTCTCCAGCACATTTGTGCCCGGCCTTGCCCTTGGTCTCCAGCACATTTGGGTCCAGCCTTGCTCTTTGTGTCCAGCACATTTGGGCCCAGCCTTGCTCCTTGTCTCCAGCACGTTTGGGCCCAGCCTTGTTCTTTTTCTCCAGAACATTTGGGCCCAGTCTTGCTCTTTTTCTCCAGCACATTTGGGCCCGGTCTTGCTCTTTGTCTCCAGCACATTTGGGTCCAGCCTTGGTCTTTGTCTCTAGCACATTTGTGTCTGGCTTTGCTCTTTGTCTCCAGCACATTTGGGCCCAACCTTGCTCTTGGTCTCCAGCACATTTGGGTCCAGCATTCCTCTTGGTCTCCAGCACATTTGTGCCTGGCCTTGTTCCTTTTCTCCAGCACAATTGGGCCTGGTCTTGTTCTTTGTCTCCAGCACATTTGTGCCTGGCTTTGCTCTTTGTCTCCAGCACATTTGGACCCAGCCTTGCTTTTTCTCTACAGCACATTTGGTGTCGGACTTGGTCTTTTTCCCCAGCATATTTGGGCTTGCTCTTTACCTCCAGCATATTTTTTTATTTTTTTGCCCAGCCTTGCTCTTTGTCTCTAGCACATTTGGGTCCACCCTTGGTCTTTGTCTCCAGCACATTTGGGTTTAGCCTTGGTCTTTGTCTCCAGAACATTTGTGCCCCACCTTGGTGTTCGTCTCCAGCACGTTTGTGCCTCACCTTGGTGTTCGTCTCCAGCACGTTTGTGCCTGGCCTTGCTCTTTGTCTCCAGCACATTTTTGCCCAATCCTGCTCCTTGTCTCCAGCACATTTGTGCCCATCCTTGCTCTTTGTCTCTTGCACATTTGTGCCTGGCCTTGCTGTTTGTCTCCAGCAGATTTGGGCCCATTCTTGTTCTTTTTCTCCAGCACATTTGGGTCCAGCCTTGGTCTTTGTCTCTAGCACATTTATGCCTGGCCTTGCTGTTTGTCTCCAGCAGATTTGGGCCCATTCTTGTTCTTTTTCTCCAGCACATTTGGGCCCAGCCTTGCTCTTTGTCTCCAACACATTTGTGCCTGGTCTTGTTCCTTCTCTCCAGTACATTTGGGCCCGGTCTTGCTCTTTTTCTCTAGCACATTTGGGTCTAGCCTTGGTCTTTTTCTCTAGTACATTTGATCCTGGCCTTGCTTTTTGTCTCCAGCATATTTGTGCCTTGCCTTACTCTTTGTTTCCAGCATATTTGGGTCCAGCCTTGGTCTTTGTCTTTAGCACATTTGGGCTTGGCCTTACTCCTTTGTCTCTAGTACATTTGAGCCTGATCTTGCTCTTGGTCTCCAGCACATTTGGGTCCAGCCTTGCTCTTTGTCTCCAGCACATTTGGGCCCAACCTTGCTCTTTGTCTCCAACACATTTGGACCTGGCCCTGCTCTTTGTCTCCAGCACATTTGGGCCTGACCTTGTTCTTTGTCTCCAGCACATTTGGGCGGTGTCTTGCTCTTTGTCTCCAGCACATTTGAGTCCAGCCTTGCTCTTTGTCTCCAGCACTTTTGGGCCCATTCTTGTTCTTTTTCTCCAGCACATTTTGGCCGGTCTTGTTCTTTGTCTCCAGCATGTTTGTGCCCAGCCCTGCTCTTCGTCTCCAACACATTTGTGCCTGGTCTTGTTCCTTGTCTCCAGCACATTTGGGCCCATTCTTTCTTTGTCTCCAGCACATTTGTACTTGTTCTTGTTCTTTTTCACCAGCACATTTGGGTTCAGTCTTGCTCTGTCTCCAGCACATTTGTGCCCAGCCTTGGACTTGTCTCTAGCATATTTGTTCCCCACCTTGGTGTTAATCTCCAGCACGTTTGTGCCTGGCTTTGCTCTTTGTCTCTAGCACATTTGGTCCTGGCCTTGCTTTTTGTCTCCAGCAAATTTGTGCCCCACCTTGGTGTTCATCTCCAGCACGTTTGTGCTTGGCCTTGCTCTTTGTCTCCAGCACATTTTTGCCCAATCTTGCTCTTTTTCTCCAGTACATTTGTGCCCAGCTTTGCTCTTTGTCGCCAGTACATTGGGGTCCAGCCTTGGTCTTTGTCTCTAGCACATTTGATCCTGGCCTTGCTTTTTGTCTCCAGCACATTTGGACCGGCCTTGCTCTTTGTCTGCAGCACATTTGTGCCTGGTCTTGATCTTTGTCTCCCGCCCATTTGGGCCCATTCTTTCTCTTTGTCTCCAGCACATTTGTGCCTGGTCTTTTTCTTTGTCTCCAGCATGCTTGCGCCCAGCCCCGCTCTTTGTCTCCAGCATGTTTGTGCCTGGTCTTGTTCCTTGTCTCCAGCCCATTTGGGCCCAGCCTTGGTCTTTGTCTTCAGCACATTTAGACTTGGCCTTGCTCTTGGTCTCCAGCACAATTGGGCCCAACCTTGCTCTTTGCAGCACATTTGGGCCTGGTCTCGTTCCTTGTCTCCAACACATTTGGGCCCATTCTTGCTCTTTGTCTCCAGCACATTTTTTCTTGTTCTTTTTCTCCAGCACATTTCGGTCTAGCCTTGCTCTTTGTCTCCAGCACATTTGTGCCTGGCTCTGCTCTTTGTCTCCAGCACATTTGTGCCTGGCTCTGCTCTTTGTCTCCAGCACATTTGTTCCTGTTCTTTTTCTCCAGCACATTTGGGCTCGGCCTTGCTCTTTGTCTCCAGCACATTTGTGCCTGGCTCTGCTCTTTGTCTCCAGCACATTTGTTCCTGTTCTTTTTCTCCAGCACATTTGGGCTCGGTCTTGCTGTTTGTCTGCAGCACATTTCGGTCTAGCCTTGCTCTTTGTCTCCAGCACATTTGTGCCTGTTCTTGTTCTTTTTCTCCAGCACATTTGGGCTCGGTCTTGCTCTTTGTCTGCAGCACATTTGTTTGCTTGAATATATCTATATAGTCCTCCCGCGCTCTAAGTCACCAATCTCTATATACAGCTGCCAACACCTTACCGTATACCACAATGGAACAATGCGAAATGAGAATGAATTGGTGCTGCGCTAATAATAATTATATATTTCACATAATCAAGAAATACATAAAATCAAAAAAATGAATCCTCACAAATTAAACATGTAAAATGGAATCACCAAAAAATGTAGAATAGAATGCACATGAAAAATCCAAAATAATGGATAACAGTGAAAATACACCCAAAATAATAAATCTAAGGAGTAACATAAATGTGAGATTCGGGTCTCTGAGATCTGTAGAAATATCATCGTAGATCTCGTCTCATTCCGTGTTATTACAGATCAGTGTTCAGTATTCGGTCAGAGACATACGTCCTCCAATCAGTGTTCAGTATTCGGTCAGAGACATACGTCCTCCAATCAGTGTTCAGTATTCGGCCAGAGACATACGTCCTCCAATCAGTGTTCAGTATTCGGTCAGAGACATACGTCCTCCACTCAGCATTCAGTATTCGGTCAGAGACATATGTCCTCCACTCAGTGTTCAGTATTCAGTCAGAGACATACGTCCTCCAATTAGTGTTCAGTATTCGGTCAGAGACATACGTCCTCCAATCAGAGTTCAGTATTCGGTCAGAGACATACGTCCTCCAGAGTTCAGTATTCGGTCAGAGACATACGTCCTCTAATCAGTGTTCAGTATTCGGTCAGAGACATACGTCCTCCAATCAGTGTTCAGTATTCGGTCAGAGACATACGTCCTCCAATCAGTGTTCAGTATTCGGCCAGAGACATACGTCCTCCAATCAGTGTTCAGTATTCGGTCAGAGACATACGTCCTCCACTCAGCATTCAGTATTCGGTCAGAGACATATGTCCTCCACTCAGTGTTCAGTATTCAGTCAGAGACATACGTCCTCCAATCAGTGTTCAGTATTCGGTCAGAGACATACGTCCTCCAATCAGAGTTCAGTATTCGGTCAGAGACATACGTCCTCCAATCAGTATTCAGTCAGAGACAATTGTCCTCCAATCAGTATTCAGTCAGAGACATATGTCCACCAATCAGCGTTCAGTATTCGGTCAGAGACATACGTCCACCAATCAGCGTTCAGTATTCGGTCAGAGACATACGTCCTCCAATCAGAGTTCAGTATTCGGTCAGAGACATACGTCCTCCAATCAGTATTCAGTCAGAGACATACATCCACCAATCAGCGTTCAGTATTCGGTCAGAGACATACGTCCTCCAATCAGAGTTCAGTATTCGGTCAGAGACATACGTCCTCCAATCAGTATTCAGTCAGAGACATACATCCACCAATCAGCGTTCAGTATTCGGTCAGAGACATACGTCCTCCAATCAGCGTTCAGTATTCAGTCAGAGACATATGTCCTCCAATCAGCGTTCAGTATTCGGTCAGAGACATACATCCTCCAATCAGCGTTCAGTATTCGGTCAGAGACATACATCCTCCAATCAGCGTTCAGTATTCGGTCAGAGACATACGTCCTCCACTCAGTATTCAGTCAGAGACATACGTCCTCCACTCAGTGTTCACTATTCGGTCACAGACATGTGTCCTCCAATCAGAGTTCAGTATTCAGTCAGAGACATACGTCCTCCAATCAGTGTTCAGTATTCGGTCAGAGACATACGTCCTCCAATCAGCGTTCAGTATTCAGTCAGAGACATATGTCCTCCAATCAGCGTTCAGTATTTGGTCAGAGACATACGTCCTCCAATCAGCGTTCAGTATTCAGTCAGAGACATACGTCCTCCAATCAGCGTTCAGTATTCAGTCAGAGACATACGCCCTCCAATGAGCATCTGAAAGGACAGAGCAGCTTCTAGGCTGGAGGTGACACCTGGATGCCAATAAAACGTTGTCACCGATGTAGTCAGTCTGACACCTTCCTGAAGTCTAAAAGAGGAGCTCTAGAGATTTTGGCTTCGGGAAGCAGCAGGAGACCAGGAGAGGGACCAGGAGGGGGACAAGGAGGAGACCAGGAGGGTGACCAGGAGGGGGACAAGGAGGAGACCAGGAGAGGGACAAGGAGGAGACCAGGAGGAGACCAGGAGGGGGACCAGGAGGAGACCAGGAGGGGGACAAGGAGGAGACCAGGAGGGTGACCAGGAGGGGGACAAGGAGGAGACCAGGAGAGGGACAAGGAGGAGACCAGGAGGAGACCAGGAGGGGGACCAGGAGGGGGACAAGGAGGAGACCAGGAGGGGGACAAGGAGGAGACCAGGAGGGGGACAAGGAGGAGACTAGGAGTGGCTCCGATGTGTCTAGGAGCTCTGACTTATATCAACAGATCAAAGGAGTATGTTTCCTCCCTCATAAAAGCTAAAATATTAGTTGCAGAGAGATGAAAATACTTCCTTCTGATGGGACACTCTGTGGGCTGCATCTGCATGTAGAAATGTCATTTGTGGTCTATGTAGAAGGCCAGGAAAATGCAGGAAACGGTTATGTGGCGTCGGATGGCGACAGCTGGGACAGTGATTGGTACCGTCGGGATCGGACTGATGCGCTGGTGTCGGAAATTCAATCCCTGACTTGGTGATTCAACCCGTTCCTGGTCCAATCAACTTTAGGCACTTCAGAACCCAGAACATCCTGTGGGCGGGTACAGGAACACCCCCCAGAGTTGATTGGCCGAGGGCTAATGTCCAGCCCACGTCCATATTTCAATAAATTGAGGACCCGGAGGTATGGACATTGTGATTCGTACGGAGCCGTCCTATTGACTGACGGATTGCTGACTTTCCCTGACTTCCTCCAGTCGCAGGATAGATCTCGGTAAACGTTTTATTTCTGTTTTATATTCCCTTTTATTTTATAGTGAAGTCATTTGTGTGTCTTCTTGTATTTCTGTATTTTCTGTAACTCTTTATACTTTGTACATACTCTATGCTCCACCCACTTTGCTCATACTCTATGCTCCACCCACTTTGCTCATACTCTATGCTCCACCCACTTTGCTCATACTCTATGCTCCACCCACTTTGTACATACTCTATGCTCCACCCACTTTGCTCATACTCTATGCTCCGCCCACTTTGCTCATACTCTATGCTCCGCCCACTTTGTACATACTCTATGCTCCACCCACTTTGCTCATACTCTATGCTCCGCCCACTTTGCTCATACTCTATGCTCCGCCCACTTTGTACATACTCTATGCTCCACCCACTTTCGGGATATTAAATCATACAATTAATTAGTGACTTCTGTGGGCTCAGATCTCCGGAGAGATTAGATTGGATTGGATTTTAGTGCCTTTAAACGCCAATCTGTATGCAATTGCACTGTGTGTGGGCAGATTGTGTGCAGATTGTAAAAGGTAACAGATCTGCCAGACGGAGATCTGTGTGTGTGGGGTGTCCCAGCAGACCATTCTGCGGATAAACTGTTGGGTGGTGGCAGGCTACTGTTTGTTGTGTGTCTGATTTGGGGGGGGGGGGGGGGGAGGGGTGTGTCTGGTGTGTGGGAGGGCTGGGTGTGTGTGGGGGAGGGGTGTGGACAGTGGAAGAGTGATGGACCCCGGGGTTCTAGCTGGAGAAATCCTAGAAGGGTGTGTGGGGGAGGGGTGTGCCAATTGCTAGACTGCCCCCCCCCCCCTTAGAGTGACCAGATTGTATGTAAGATTGGCAGAGGCATAGCTAGGATATTTTGCGCCCCCCCGGGGATGAACGGCCACCTCATGACCCCCCTCTTCATATGGTCCCTATAGACACCCCCCCATCCCAGTCACATTGCCCCCCCTTCATCCATAGCACTACTCACCTGGCTTGGCTCTCCCCTCCTCCCCTCCGGCACATACCCGGCTCACTGCCCTCCTCTCCCCTCCGACACATACCCGGCTCACTGCCCTCCTCTCCCCTTCTCCCCTCCGGCACATACCCGGCTCACTGCCCTCCTCTCCCCTTCTCCCCTCCGGCACATACCCGGCTCACTGCCCTCCTCTCCCCTCCTCCCCCCGGCTCACTGCCCTCCTCTCCCCTCCTCCCCCCGGCTCACTGCCCTCCTCTCCCCTCCGGCACATGCCTGGCTCACTGCCCTCCTCTCCCCTCTGGCACATACCCGGCTCACTGCCCTCCTCTCCCCTCCGGCACATGCCCGGCTCACTGCCCTCCTCTCCCCTCCTCCCCCCGGCTCACTGCCCTCCTCTCCCCTCCTCCCCCCGGCTCACTGCCCTCCTCTCCCCTCCGGCACATGCCTGGCTCACTGCCCTCCTCTCCCCTCTGGCACATACCCGGCTCACTGCCCTCCTCTCCCCTCCGGCACATGCCTGGCTCACTGCCCTCCTCTCCCCTCTGGCACATGCCCGGCTCACTGCCCTCCTCTCCCCTCCTCCCCTCGGCTCACTGCCCTCCTCTCCCCTCTGGCACATACCCGGCTCACTGCCCTCCTCTCCCCTCCGGCACATGCCCGACTCACTGCCCTCCTCTCCCCTCACACACACACACATCCGTGACACACACATACATACATGACACATACATACATCCGTGACGCACACATATACATCCGTGACACACACATACATCTGTGACACAAACATACATCCGTGACACAAACATACATACGTGACACATACATACATCTGTGACACACACATACATACATGACACACACATACATCCGTGACGCAAACATACATCCGTGACGCACACATACATCCGTGCCGCACACATACATCCGTGCCGCACACATACATCCGTGACACACACATACATCCATGACAAAAATATAGATCCGTGACACACACATACATACGTGACACATAAAAATAATGGATAAAAAAGGGTCCCAAACCCGCATATAAATCATCCAACATATATGGTGAGTCTCATGAACTTATAACGATCCAACCGAAACTATAAAGTCTAAAACCACCTAAATGGTGGAGGTGTTCTATAGTCCTTATATAGTGCTGGTGTATGAAAGGGTATACATAGGAGATCCGACACCACGTGAAATGCCCCCTCAGCTCCATGAACTGACCCCACAGGGTCAAAACACTTGTTCAAGCAATATTGCACCAACCGGGACCCCGGACCCCCTCCTGAAGGTCCAGCGATGGATCGATCCCCCTCCTGAAGGTCCAGCGATGGATCGATCCCCCTCCTGAAGGTCCAGCGATGGATCGATCCTCCTCCTGAAGGTCCAGCGATGGATCAATCCTCCTCCAGAAGGTCCAGCGATGGATCAATCCTCCTCCTGAAGGTCCAGCGATGGATCGATCCTCCTCCTGAAGGTCCAGCGATCGATCCTCCTCCTGAAGGTCCAGCGATGGATCGATCCTCCTCCTGAAGGTCCAGCGATGGATCAATCCCCCTCCTGAAGGTCCAGCGATGGATCGATCCCCCTGCAAGGTCCAACGATGAATCAATCCCACCCCGAAGGTCCAGCGATGGATCAATCCCCCTCCAAGGTCCAACGATGGATCGATCCCCCTCCAAGGTCCAACGATGGATCGATCCCCCTCCAAGGTCCAACGATGGATCGATCCTCCTCCTGAAGGTCCAGCGATGGATCAATCCTCCTCCAGAAGGTCCAGCGATGGATCGATCCTCCTCCTGAAGGTCCAGCGATGGATCGATCCTCCTCCTGAAGGTCCAGCGATGGATCGATCCTCCTCCTGAAGGTCCAGCGATGGATCAATCCCCCTCCTGAAGGTCCAGCGATGGATCGATCCCCCTCCAAGGTCCAACGATGAATCAATCCCACCCCAAAGGTCCAGCGATGGATCAATCCCCCTCCAAGGTCCAATGATGGATCGATCCCCCTCCTAAAGGTCCAGCGATGAATCAATCCCCTCCTGAAGGTCCAACGATGGATCAAACCCCCTCCTGAAGGTCCAACGGTGGATCAATCCCCCTCCTGAAGGTCCAGCGATGGATCAATCCCCCTCCTGAAGGTCCAGCGATGGATCGATCCCCCTGCAAGGTCCAACGATGAATCAATCCCACCCCGAAGGTCCAGCGATGGATCAATCCCCCTCCAAGGTCCAACGATGGATCGATCCCGCTCCAAGGTCCAACGATGGATCGATCCCCCTCCTGAAGGTCCAGCGATGAATCGATCCCCCTCCTGAAGGTTCAACGATGGATCAATCCCCTCCTGAAGGTCCAGCGATGGATCGATCCCCCTCCTGAAGGTGCAGCGATGGATCGATCCCCCTCCTGAAGGTCCAGCGATGGATCGATCCCCCTCCTGAAGGTCCAGCGATGAATCATTCCCCTCCTGAAGGTCCAACGATGAATCAATCCCCCTCCTGAAGGTCCAACGATGGATCGATCCCCTCCTGAAGGTCCAACGATGGATCAAACCCCCTCCTGAAGGTCCAACAATGGATCAATCCCCCTCCAAGGTCCAGCGATGGATCAATCCCCCTCCTGAAGGTCCAGCGATGGATCAATCCCCTCCTGAAGGTCCAACGATGGATCATTCCCCCTCCAAGGTCCAACGATGGATCGATCCCCCTCCTGAAGGTCCAGCGATGGATCGATCCCCCTCCTGAAGGTCCAGCGATGAATCGATCCCCCTCCTGAAGGTCCAGCGATGAATCGATCCCCTTCCTGAAGGTCCAGCGATGAATCGATCCCCTTCCTGAAGGTCCAGCGATGAATCGATCCCCTTCCTGAAGGTCCAGCGATGAATCAATCCCCCTCCTGAAGGTCCAACGATGGATCAATCCCCCTCCAAGGTCCAGCGATGGATCGATCCCCCTCCAAGGTCCAACGATGGATCGATCCCCCCCGAAGGTCCAGCGATGGATCGATCCCCCACCAAAGTCCAACGATGGATCGATCCCCCTCCTGAAGATCCAACGATGGATCGATCCCCCTCCTGAAGATCCAACGATGGATCGATCCCCTCCCGAAGGTCCAGCGATGGATCAATCCCCTCCTGAAGGTCCAACGATGGATCAATCCCCTCCTGAAGGTCCAACGATGGATCAATCCCCTGCT
This sequence comes from Staurois parvus, assembly GCF_062004578.1. NCBI lineage: Eukaryota > Metazoa > Chordata > Amphibia > Anura > Ranidae > Staurois > Staurois parvus. The sequence continues at coordinate 77,862 of NW_028319955.1, read as the reverse complement.
GAAGGTCCAGTGATGGATCAATCCCCTCCTGAAGGTCCAACGATGGATCAATCCCCCTCCTGAAGGTCCAACGATGGATCAATCCCCTCCCGAAGGTCCAACGATGGATCAATCCCCCTCCTGAAGGTCCAGCGATGGATCGATCCCCCTCCAAGGTCCAACGATGAATCAATCCCACCCCAAAGGTCCAGCGATGGATCAATCCCCCTCCAAGGTCCAATGATAGATCGATCCCCCTCCTAAAGGTCCAGCGATGAATCAATCCCCTCCTGAAGGTCCAACAATGGATCAAACCCCCTCCTGAAGGTCCAACGGTGGATCAATCCCCCTCCTGAAGGTCCAGCGATGGATCAATCCCCCTCCTGAAGGTCCAGCGATGGATCGATCCCCCTGCAAGGTCCAACGATGAATCAATCCCACCCCGAAGGTCCAGCGATGGATCAATCCCCCTCCAAGGTCCAACGATGGATCGATCCCCCTCCAAGGTCCAACGATGGATCGATCCCCCTCCTGAAGGTCCAGCGATGAATCGATCCCCCTCCTGAAGGTTCAACGATGGATCAATCCCCTCCTGAAGGTCCAGCGATGGATCGATCCCCCTCCTGAAGGTCCAGCGATGGATCGATCCCCCTCCTGAAGGTCCAGCGATGGATCGATCCCCCTCCTGAAGGTCCAGCGATGAATCAATCCCCTCCTGAAGGTCCAACGATGAATCAATCCCCCTCCTGAAGGTCCAACGATGGATCGATCCCCTCCTGAAGGTCCAACGATGGATCAAACCCCCTCCTGAAGGTCCAACAATGGATCAATCCCCCTCCAAGGTCCAGCGATGGATCAATCCCCCTCCTGAAGGTCCAGCGATGGATCAATCCCCTCCTGAAGGTCCAACGATGGATCAATCCCCCTCCAAGGTCCAACGATGGATCGATCCCCCTCCTGAAGGTCCAGCGATGGATCGATCCCCCTCCTGAAGGTCCAGCGATGAATCGATCCCCCTCCTGAAGGTCCAGCGATGAATCGATCCCCTTCCTGAAGGTCCAGCGATGAATCGATCCCCTTCCTGAAGGTCCAGCGATGAATCGATCCCCTTCCTGAAGGTCCAGCGATGAATCGATCCCCTTCCTGAAGGTCCAGCGATGAATCGATCCCCCTCCTGAAGGTCCAACGATGGATCGATCCCCCTCCAAGGTCCAGCGATGGATCGATCCCCCTCCAAGGTCCAACGATGGATCGATCCCCCCCCGAAGGTCCAGCGATGGATCGATCCCCCTCCAAAGTCCAACGATGGATCGATCTCCTTCCTGAAGATCCAACGATGGATCGATCCCCCTCCTGAAGATCCAACGATGGATCGATCCCCTGCTGAAGGTCCAACGATGGATCAATCCCCTCCTGAAGGTCCAACGATGGATCAATCGCCCTCCAAGGTCCAACGATGGATCGATCCCCCTCCAAGGTCCAACGATGGATCAATCCCCCCCGAAGGTCCAACGATGGATCAATCCCCTGCTGAAGGTCCACCGATGAATCGATCCCCCTCCAAGGTCCAACGATGGATCGATCCCCCCTCCTGAAGGTCCAGCGATTGATCAATCCCCCTCCTGAAGGTCCAGCGATGGATCAATCCCCTCCTGAAGGTCCAACGATGGATCAATTTCCTCCTGAAGGTCCAACGATGGATCAATCGCCCTCCAAGGTCCAACGATGGATCGGTCCCCCTCCAAGGTCCAACGATGGATCAATCCCCCCCCGAAGGTCCAACGATGGATCAATCCCCTGCTGAAGGTCCAGCGATGAATCGATCCCCCTCCAAGGTCCAACGATGGATCGATCCCCCCTCCTGAAGGTCCAGCGATTGATCAATCCCCCTCCTGAAGGTCCAGCGATGGATCAATCCCCCCCTGAAGGTCCAGCGATGGATCGATAACCCTCCAAGGTCCAACGATGGATTGATCCCCCTCCTGAAGGTCCAGCGATTGATCAATCCCCCTCCTGAAGGTCCAGCGATTGATCAATCCCCCTCCTGAAGGTCCAATGATGGATCAATCCCCCTCCTGAAGGTCTAATGATGGATCGATCCCCCTCCAAGGTCCAACGATGGATCAATCCCCCTCCTGAAGGTCCAGCGATGGATCGATCCCCCTCCAAGGTCCAACAATGGATTAAACCCCCTCCTGAAGGTCTAACGATGGATCAATCCCCCTCCTGAAGATCCAACAATGGATCAATCCCCTCCTGAAGGTCCAACGATGGATCAATCCCCCTCCAAGGTCCAGCGATGGATCGATCCCCCTCCAAGGTCCAACGATGGGTCAATCCCCCCCCAGAAGGTCCAGCGATGGATCGATCCCCCTCCAAAGTCCAACGTTGGATCGATCCCCCTCCTGAAGATCCAACGATGGATCAATCCCCTGCTGAAGGTCCAGTGATGGATCAATCCCCTCCTGAAGGTCCAACGATGGATCAATCCCCCTCCTGAAGGTCCAACAATGGATCAATCCCCTCCTGAAGGTCCAACAATGGATCAATCACCCTCCAAGGTCCAGCGATGGATCAATCCCCCCCCGAAGGTCCAACGATGGATCAATCCCGTGCTGAAGGTCCAACGATGGATCGATCCCCCTCCTGAAGATCCAACGATGGATCAATCCCCTGCTGAAGGTCCAGTGATGGATCAATCCCCTCCTGAAGGTCCAACGATGGATCAATCCCCCTCCTGAAGGTCCAACAATGGATCAATCCCCTCCCGAAGGTCCAACGATGGATCAATCCCCCTCCTGAAGGTCCAACGATGGATCAATCCCCCTCCTGAAGGTCCAACGATGGATCAATCCCCCTCCTGAAGGTCCAACGATGGATCAATCCCCCTCCAAAGTCCAGCGATGGATCAATCTCCCTCCTGAAGGTCCAGCGATGGATCAATCCCCCCCTGAAGGTCCAGCGATGGATCAATCCCCCCCTGAAGGTCCAGCGATGGATCGATAACCCTCCAAGGTCCAACGATGGATTGATCCCCCTCCTGAAGGTCCAACGATGGATCAATCCCCCTCCAAGGTCCAGTGATGGATCAATCCCCCTCCTGAAGGTCCAACAATGGATCAATCCCCCTCCTGAAGGTCCAACGATGGATCAATCCCACTCCAAGGACCAACAATGGATCAATCCCCCTCCTGAAAGTCCAATGATGGATCGATCCCCCTCCAAGGTCCAGCGATGGATCAATCCCCTCCTGAAGGTCCAGCGATGGATTGATCCCCCTCCTGAAGGTCCAGTGATGGATCAATCCCCTTCCTGAAGGTCCAATGATGGATCGATCCCCCTCCTGAAGGTCCAGTGATGGATCAATCCCCTTCCTGAAGGTCCAGCGATGGATCAATCCCCCTCCTGAAGGTCCAACGATGGATCAGTCCCCCTCCTGAAGGTCCAACGATGGATCAATCCCCCTCCAAAGTCCAGCGATGGATCAATCTCCCTCCTGAAGGTCCAGCGATGGATCAATCCCCTCCTGAAGGTCCAACGATGGATTAAACCCCCTCCTGAAGGTCTAACGATGGATCAATCCCCCTCCTGAAGATCCAACAATGGATCAATCCCCTCCTGAAGGTCCAACGATGGATCAATCCCCCTCCAAGGTCCAGCGATGGATCGATCCCCCTCCAAGGTCCAACGATGGGTCAATCCCCCCCCAGAAGGTCCAGCGATGGATCGATCCCCCTCCAAAGTCCAACGTTGGATCGATCCCCCTCCTGAAGATCCAACGATGGATCAATCCCCTGCTGAAGGTCCAGTGATGGATCAATCCCCTCCTGAAGGTCCAACGATGGATCAATCCCCCTCCTGAAGGTCCAACAATGGATCAATCCCCTCCTGAAGGTCCAACAATGGATCAATCGCCCTCCTAGGTCCAGCGATGGATCAATCCCCCCCCGAAGGTCCAACGATGGATCAATCCCCTGCTGAAGGTCCAACGATGGATCGATCCCCCTCCTGAAGATCCAACGATGGATCAATCCCCTGCTGAAGGTCCAGTGATGGATCAATCCCCTCCTGAAGGTCCAACGATGGCTCAATCCCCCTCCTGAAGGTCCAACAATGGATCAATCCCCTCCCGAAGGTCCAACGATGGATCAATCCCCCTCCTGAAGGTCCAACGATGGATCAATCCCCCTCCTGAAGGTCCAACGATGGATCAATCCCCCTCCTGAAGGTCCAACGATGGATCAATCCCCCTCCAAAGTCCAGCGATGGATCAATCTCCCTCCTGAAGGTCCAGCGATGGATCAATCCCCCCCTGAAGGTCCAGCGATGGATCGATAACCCTCCAAGGTCCAACGATGGATTGATCCCCCTCCTGAAGGTCCAACGATGGATCAATCCCCCTCCAAGGTCCAGTGATGGATCAATCCCCCTCCTGAAGGTCCAACAATGGATCAATCCCCCTCCTGAAGGTCCAACGATGGATCAATCCCACTCCAAGGACCAACAATGGATCAATCCCCCTCCTGAAAGTCCAATGATGGATCGATCCCCCTCCAAGGTCCAGCGATGGATCAATCCCCTCCTGAAGGTCCAGCGATGGATTGATCCCCCTCCTGAAGGTCCAGTGATGGATCAATCCCCTTCCTGAAGGTCCAATGATGGATCGATCCCCCTCCTGAAGGTCCAGTGATGGATCAATCCCCTTCCTGAAGGTCCAGCGATGGATCGATCTCCCTCTTGAAGGTCCAACGATGGATCGATCCCCCTCATTGATGGATATACCAGGATCAGCCAATCCTCATACAGCCAGAGAAGACAGAAAGGATGATGCTCCCATAGTGTGATGCCGCCATCTTGGTACTCCAATAGACACCAATACAAGGTACACCCAACACGTGGCTTCTTCTGTGGCTTATATATCATGTAAACATGTGACGGGGAATTGTGTTACTTTGTATGAAATGAAAATGTTATCACACTATGGGAGCATATGTCACCACTGATGGGGGGCTATGTCACCACTGATGGGGGGGGGGTATGTCACCACTGATGGGGGGCTATGTCACCACTGATGGGGGGCTATGTCACCACTGATGGGGGGGGTATGTCACCACTGATGGGGGGCGATGTCACCACTGATGGGGGGGGGGTGTATGTCACCACTGATGGGGGGGGTGTATGTCACCACTGATGGGAGGCGATGTCACCACTGATGGGGGGGGGTATGTCACCACTGATGGGGGGGGGTATGTCACCACTGATGGGGGGGTATGTCACCACTGTGAGGGGGATATGTCACCACTGAGGGGAGGGATGTCGGCATTGAGGGGGGGGGCGGGCATCGGCACTGAGGGAGGGGGGATATGTCGGCACTGAGGGAGGGGGGATATGTCGGCACTGGGGGGGATGTCGGCCCTGGGGGGGGGTGTCGGCACTGGGGTGGGGGGGAATATGTCAGCACTGAGGGGGGGGATATCTCGTCACTGAGAGGGGGGGGTGTTGGCACTGAGGGGGGATGTCAGCACTTGGGGGGTATGTCGGCACTTGGGGGGGTGTCGGCACTGAGGTGGGGGGTGTCGGCACTGAGGTGGGGGGGAATATGTCAGTGCTGAGGGGGGGGATATGTCGGCACTAAGAGAGGGGGTGTTGGCACTGAGGGAGGGGGAATATGTCAGCACTGAGGGGGGGGTGTTGGCATTGAGGGGGGGGAATATGTCGGCACTGAGGGGAGGGATATGTCGGCACTGAGGAGGGGATATGTTGGCATTGAGGGGGGGGGGATATGTCATCACTGAGGGAGGGGGGGGGTGTTGGCACTGAGGGGGGATGTCAGCACTGGGGGGTATGTGGGCACTTGGGGGGGTGTCGGCACTGAAGTGGGGGGGAATATGTCAGCACTGAGGGGGGGGATATGTCGGCACTAAGGGGGGGGGTGTTGGCACTGAGGGGGGGGGAATGTCGGCACTGAGGGGGGGGGATATGACGGCACTGAGGGGGGGATATGTCGGCACTAAGGGGGGGCGGGGTGTTGGCATTGAGGGGGGGGGGATATGTTGGCACACCTCTGACATCCTCTCCAGGAATCCAATGAAGGAAAGACAGGTTGTCACTCTTTGGCCTTTCAGATCTGTGACATTGGTACATGTCCCCCATGGCAGTGCCCTCCTTCCCATGAATGGACCCTCCCCCGCTGTACATTGGTACATGTCCCCCATGGCAGTGCCCTCCTTCCCATGAATGGACCCTCCCCCGCTGTACATTGGTACATGTCCCCCATGGCAGTGCCCTCCTTCCCATGAATGGACCCTCCCCCGCTGTACATTGGTACATGTCCCCCATGGCAGTGCCCTCCTTCCCATGAATGGACCCTCCCCCGCTGTACATTGGTACATGTCCCCCATGGCAGTGCCCTCCTTCCCATGAATGGACCCTCCCCCGCTGTACATTGGTACATGTCCCCCATGGCAGTGCCCTCCTTCCCATGAATGGACCCTCCCCCGCTGTACATTGGTACATGTCCCCCATGGCAGTGCCCTCCTTCCCATGAATGGACCCTCCCCCGCTGTACATTGGTACATGTCCCCCATGGCAGTGCCCTCCTTCCCATGAATGGACCCTCCCCCGCTGTACATTGGTACATGTCCCCCATGGCAGTGCCCTCCTTCCCATGAATGGACCCTCCCCCGCTGTACATTGGTACATGTCCCCCATGGCAGTGCCCTCCTTCCCATGAATGGACCCTCCCCCGCTGTACATTGGTACATGTCCCCCATGGCAGTGCCCTCCTTCCCATGAATGGACCCTCCCCCGCTGTACATTGGTACATGTCCCCCATGGCAGTGCCCTCCTTCCCATGAATGGACCCTCCCCCGCTGTACATTGGTACATGTCCCCCATGGCAGTGCCCTCCTTCCCATGAATGGACCCTCCCCCGCTGTACATTGGTACATGTCCCCCATGGCAGTGCCCTCCTTCCCATGAATGGACCCTCCCCCGCTGTACATTGGTACATGTCCCCCATGGCAGTGCCCTCCTTCCCATGAATGGACCCTCCCCCGCTGTACATTGGTACATGTCCCCCATGGCAGTGCCCTCCTTCCCATGAATGGACCCTCCCCCGCTGTACATTGGTACATGTCCCCCATGGCAGTGCCCTCCTTCCCATGAATGGACCCTCCCCCGCTGTACATTGGTACATGTCCCCCATGGCAGTGCCCTCCTTCCCATGAATGGACCCTCCCCCGCTGTACATTGGTACATGTCCCCCATGGCAGTGCCCTCCTTCCCATGAATGGACCCTCCCCCGCTGTACATTGGTACATGTCCCCCATGGCAGTGCCCTCCTTCCCATGAATGGACCCTCCCCCGCTGTACATTGGTACATGTCCCCCATGGCAGTGCCCTCCTTCCCATGAATGGACCCTCCCCCGCTGTACATTGGTACATGTCCCCCATGGCAGTGCCCTCCTTCCCATGAATGGACCCTCCCCCGCTGTACATTGGTACATGTCCCCCATGGCAGTGCCCTCCTTCCCATGAATGGACCCTCCCCCGCTGTACATTGGTACATGTCCCCCATGGCAGTGCCCTCCTTCCCATGAATGGACCCTCCCCCGCTGTACATTGGTACATGTCCCCCATGGCAGTGCCCTCCTTCCCATGAATGGACCCTCCCCCGCTGTACATTGGTACATGTCCCCCATGGCAGTGCCCTCCTTCCCATGAATGGACCCTCCCCCGCTGTACATTGGTACATGTCCCCCATGGCAGTGCCCTCCTTCCCATGAATGGACCCTCCCCCGCTGTACATTGGTACATGTCCCCCATGGCAGTGCCCTCCTTCCCATGAATGACCCTCCCCCGCTGTACATTGGTACATGTCCCCCATGGCAGTGCCCTCCTTCCCATGAATGGACCCTCCCCCGCCTGTACATTGGTACATGTCCCCCCATGGCAGTGCCCTCCTTCCCATGAATGGACCCTCCCCCGCTGTACATTGGTACATGTCCCCCATGGCAGTGCCCTCCTTCCCATGAATGGACCCTCCCCCGCTGTACATTGGTACATGTCCCCCATGGCAGTGCCCTCCTTCCCATGAATGGACCCTCCCCCGCTGTACATTGGTACATGTCCTCCATGGCAGTGCCCTCCTTCCCATGAATGGACCCTCCCCCGCTGTACATTGGTACATGTCCCCCATGGCAGTGCCCTCCTTCCCATGAATGGACCCTCCCCCGCTGTACATTGGTACATGTCCCCCATGGCAGTGCCCTCCTTCCCATGAATGGACCCTCCCCCGCTGTACATTGGTACATGTCCCCCATGGCAGTGCCCTCCTTCCCATGAATGGACCCTCCCCCGCTGTACATTGGTACATGTCCCCCATGGCAGTGCCCTCCTTCCCATGAATGGACCCTCCCCCGCTGTACATTGGTACATGTCCCCCATGGCAGTGCCCTCCTTCCCATGAATGGACCCTCCCCCGCTGTACATTGGTACATGCCCTCCATGGCAGTGCCCTCCTTCCCATGAATGGACCCTCCCCCGCTGTACATTGGTACATGTCCCCATGGTAGTGCCCTCCTTCCCATGAATGGACCCTCCCCCGCTGTACATTGCTACATGTCCCCCATGGCAGTGCCCTCCTTCCCATGAATGGACCCTCCCCCACTGTACAGTGGTATATGCCCTCTGTGACGGAGCGCCGGTCACCCCAATTGGGTGACTCCGTCAGAGAACGGCTTCCTCGCCTCTAGGACCCAGTGACTGAGGTATTACAGCCGGGCATCGCACCCAAGACTAGACGAGACGAGCTCAGATGCCAAACAGGAACTTTTTATTTAACAGAAATACTGTTTTTTACAGAAATAGGGGCAGTCCCCACAGGAGCAATAAACACAAAAATTACACATTGAGATAAAAATCCCACACTAATTAGGTAAGAGCGTGATCACAACAGTGCAGCCAACAGCCATCTAATCACCAGCCAAACACCCAGACCAGCCAGGGAGTCCACCCCAGACAGCCCCGCCCAAGACAGCCCCACCCCTGAATACACAGAGTCCATGACAGGCTGTCCATCACTTGCATAATCCGTCCATTATGAGACAAAACTCTAATATCCCAGCAGTCTGAGCGGTGGAACTTCTCCATCTTCATAGATTTCTGGAGGGGGATGGTGGAGAAATATTTCTGTCCCAAATAGAGGAGCTTCTCCACCCCTGACCACAGGAGGGCCCCGTATTTCCTCTGACCGGTGACCTGTCCAAGATGAATATTCCATCCCTCCTGAGGGGAAGATTTATTGTGTGTATGCAGAGAATTCCTCTCACCCTCAGTGATCATCACCTTGTTGTCCATCATTAGAGAATGGTCTGCTCCCTGCATGGGCCATCATCAGGGGTACAAGGCTAGGCCCCTAGTCCCCTCCAAAGCCCCTGTGCTGGTTGAGTCTGTCACACCCTGCATGGCAGTGCCCTCCTTCCCATGAATGGACCCTCCCCCGCTGTACATTGGTACATGTCCCCCATGGCAGTGCCCTCCTTCCGATGAGTTTGTCCCTCCCCCGCTGTACATTAGTACATGCACTCCATGGCCGTGCCCTCCTTCTGATGAATAGTCCCTCCCCCGCTGTACATTGGTACATGTCCTCCATGGCAGTGCCCTCCTTCCCATGAATGGACCCTCCCCCGCTGTACATTGGTACATGTCCTCCATGGCAGTGCTCTCCTTCCCATGAATGGACCCTCCCCCGCTGTACATTGGTACATGTCCCCCATGGCAGTGCCCTCCTTCCCATGAATGGACCCTCCCCCCGCTGTACATTGGTACATGTCCCCCATGGCAGTGCCCTCCTTCCCATGAATGGACCCTCCCCCGCTGCACATTGGTACATGTCCCCCATGGCAGTGCCCTCCTTCCCATGAATGGACCCTCCCCCGCTGTACATTGGTACATGTCCCCCATGGCAGTGCCCTCCTTCCCATGAATGGACCCTCCCCCGCTGTACATTGGTACATGTCCCCCATGGCAGTGCTCTCCTTCCCATGAATGGACCCTCCCCCGCTGTACATTGGTACATGCCCTCCATGGCAGTGCTCTCCTTCCCATGAATGGACCCTCCCCCGCTGTACATTGGTACATGTCCCCCATGGCAGTGCCCTCCTTCCCATGAATGGACCCTCCCCCGCTGCACATTGGTACATGTCCCCCATGGCAGTGCCCTCCTTCCCATGAATGGACCCTCCCCCGCTGTACATTGGTACATGTCCCCCATGGCAGTGCCCTCCTTCCCATGAATGGACCCTCCCCCGCTGTACATTGGTACATGTCCCCCATGGCAGTGCCCTCCTTCCCATGAATGGACCCTCCCCCGCTGTACATTGGTACATGTCCCCCATGGCAGTGCCCTCCTTCCCATGAATGGACCCTCCCCCGCTGTACATTGGTACATGTCCCCCATGGCAGTGCCCTCCTTCCCATGAATGGACCCTCCCCCGCTGTACATTGGTACATGTCCCCCATGGCAGTGTTAGGAATGTGGTCTCTGTAGGTGACCCTCCATATCCAGATCTTCTTCTAGGAGAACATGCAGATTATTCCCACATTTCATTTCACCAGAAGGAGGAAACAGAACGTCTCTATTATTATATACATTACAGACTGTATACAGAGAGAACCGTGTGCCACCCACAGGGGGGGGGAGATCCAGTGTAGACAGAACTGGCACAGTATAAGGTATGGCTGTTGTAGTGTGGGGTGAGGTTGGCTCGTTGTACAGTGAGGTTGGCTCGTTGTACAGTGAGGTTGGCTCGTTGTACGGTGAGGTTGGCTCGTTGTACGGTGAGGTTGGCACAGTGTGGGGTGAGGTTGGCTCATTGTATGGTGAGGTTGGCACAGTGTGGGGTGAGGTTGGCTCGTTGTACGGTGAGGTTGGCTCGTTGTACGGGGAGGTTGGCACAGTGTGGGGCGAGGTTGGCTCGTTGTACGGTGAGGTTGTACGGTGAGGTTGGCTCGTTGTACGGGGAGGTTGGCACAGTGTGGGGCGAGGTTGGCTCGTTGTACGGTGAGGTTGGCACAGTGTGGGGTGAGGTTGGCTCATTGTACGGGGAGGTTGGCACAGTGTGGGGCGAGGTTGGTTCGTTGTACGGTGAGGTTGGCACAGTGTGGGGTGAGGTTGGCACAGTGTGGGGTGAGGTTGGCTCATTGTACGGGGAGGTTGGCTCGTTGTACGGGGAGGTTGGCTCGTTGTACGGGGAGGTTGGCACAGTGTGGGGCGAGGTTGGTTCGTTGTACGGTGAGGTTGGCACAGTGTGGGGTGAGGTTGGCACAGTGTGGGGTGAGGTTGGCTCATTGTACGGGGAGGTTGGCTCGTTGTACGGGGAGGTTGGCTCGTTGTACGGGGAGGTTGGCTCGTTGTACGGTGAGGTTGGCTCGTTGTACGGTGAGGTTGGCACAGTGTGGGGTGAGGTTGGCACAGTGTGGGGTGAGGTTGGCTCATTGTACGGGGAGGTTGGCTCGTTGTATGGTGAGGTTGGCACAGTGTGGGGCGTGTCGCACACGGACACCTCCAGTTCCAATGTATCACTCTTGCGTTGTCAGGCGGAGTAGTTGGGCCTCTCCTGGAGCCAACAGCACGCTGTCTTTGACCATCATTCCTCCAGAGTGGCCCCGCTGGGTGGACAGCAGGAGTTGTGCTTTGGTGGCGTAGTGTGGGAGGTGCAAAGAAAAGATCTGGGATTGGTTGGATGGATTGATGGTGATTAGGAGGGTGGAGCAGCCCCAGTGGCTCAAGACGCTAAAGGTGGAGTTATGTGACAGAGTCTGTAGCCAACCAGCATAGAGGGCGGGGTTCTGGAAGCGCAGAAAGAGCAGAGAGTGGAGCCAGGAGGGTGGCGGATGTGTCTGCAGAAAAAGAAGGGATGAGACTTGGTCACAGAATAATTTGACACCATTCCCATACCAGCCTGGCAGGGGCTCCCCAACAATTCTGGGGTCACAGCATCAGAAGTGCTCCCATCTGGGGTCAACCGTGAATGACAGAGACCCCGAATAATGCTCCCCTCCTGTCTAGGTAAAGGTCAGGTGACCCACCTGGCTGAGTGACAGTTTGATGGTTCCCGGCAAGGTCACCGCCATAAATTGCTGAAGTTCTGTAGAGTTGAGAGATGACACCTGCAAGGAAGACAAAGTCACTGATGGTCCACAAATGAGCCACCACCACCCCCCCCCCTCTGACCTCTCACCTCCCATGCTGTCTTCATGACCTCTGAACTCTCATTGGTCTTCCATGGCTTCCACTCAAGTACGGGACGGCTGTGCAGGAAGAAGGACTTGTTGATGGGGGTCTCCTCACACAGCCAATCAGGGAGCAGAACTATCCTAATAGTAGACATGTGTTAGAATTGTGTCATGTAGGTTGTCATTGTGTGACTCTGCAATATCGTGGTGTCACCTGTCATCTCCATTGAGACCTTCCAGCTCCTCCTGGAGACTTTCCACCACCTGAGAAAGAGAAGAGAACTCAGAACAGTGAAGGTTCCTCCAAAGTATCTCCATATGAAGAATGGCGGGTCAGGGGAACGAAATATCATACGAGCTTTGATGGTTCCCCACAAAATGTAGACAGCTGGTCTCCTCCATCTAGGAGAATGGTGATTGAGAATGTAGACAGCTGGTCGCCTCCATCTAGGAGAATGGTGATTGAGAATGTAGACAGCTGGTCGCCTCCATCTAGGAGAATGGTGATTGAGAATGTAGACAGCTGGTCGCCTCCATCCAGGAGAATGGTGATTGAGAATGTAGACAGCTGGTCTCCTTCATCTAGGAGAATGGTGATTGAGAATGTAGACAGCTGGTCGCCTCCATCTAGGAGAATGGTGATTGAGAATGTAGACAGCTGGTCGCCTCCATCTAGGAGAATGGTGATTGAGAATGTAGACAGCTGGTCGCCTCCATCCAGGAGAATGGTGATTGAGAATGTAGACAGCTGGTCTTCTCCATCCAGGAGAATGGTGATTGAGAATGTAGACAGCTGGTCGCCTCCATCTAGGAGAATGGTGATTGAGAATGTAGACAGCTGGTCGCCTCCATCCAAGAAAACGGTGATTGAGAATGTAGACAGCTGGTTGCCTCCATCCAGGAGAAAGGTGATTGAGAATGTAGACAGCTGGTCGCCTCCATCCAAGAGAATGGTGTGGTGTATGAGATTGTACTGGGAAATCTTGGTCCAGAGTTATCCCAGAAACTATCCCATGTTTGGACCCTCAGTGGTAATCTCTGTACTGGTCCTCAGGGTCTCTATCAGGGCTGTCAGTGTGGGGGTCTCTATTCAGGGTCTTCATTGATGGCCTGTGTCTTTATCTTAAGTGACAATGTCTCTCCTGGGCCTTCAGTAGGGGTCTCTGTCCTATTCATCAGGGTGGTCTCTGTCTTAGTCCTCAGTGGTGGTCTCTGTCTTAGTCCTCAGTGGTGGTCTCTGTCTTAGTCCTCTGTGATGTATCTTCTGGGATCAATAGGGGTCTCTGTCCTATTCATCAGTGGTGGTCTCTGTCTTAGTCCTCAGTGGTGGTCTCTGTCTTAGTCCTCAGTGATGTATCTTCTGGGATCAGTAGAGGTCTCTGTCCTGGCCATCAGTGGTGGCTTCTGTCTTGGTCATCAGTGCTGGTCTCTCTTCTGATCCTCATTTGGGGGTTTCTATCCAGGACTGTCATTGGGGGTATCTATTCAGGGCCTTCATTGGTGGCCTGTGTCTTTGTCCTAAGTGAGTATGTCTCTCCTGAGTCCTCAGTAGGGGTCTTTGTCCTGGTCTTCAGTTGGGGGTCTCTATGTAGGGGGGGTCTCTTCAGTGGGGGCATCCCTTCAGGAACCTCCTAAGTGACAATATTTGTCCTCGGCCCTCAGTGGTGGTCTTTGTCCTCGGCCCTCAGTGGTGGTCTCTGTCCTGGCCCTCAGTGGTGGTCTCTGTTCCCGGCCCTCAGTGGTGGTCTCTGTACTTGGCCCTCAGTGGTGGTCTGTGTCCCGGCCCTCAGTGGTGGTCTCTGTCCTTGGCCCTCAGTGGTGGTCTCTGTCCTTGGCCCTCAGTGGTGGTCTCTGTCCTTGGCCCTCAGTGGTGGTCTGTGTCCCGGCCCTCAGTGGTGGTCTGTGTCCCGGCCCTCAGTGGTGGTCTGTGTCCCGGCCCTCAGTGGTGGTCTGTATCCCGGCCCTCGGTGGTCTCTATCCCGGCCCTCAGTGGTGGTCCAGGTCCTCCATCATGTGACACCGCCCCCCAGTCTGAAGTGAGAACATTGTATATTGAAGTATTGTAACCTCAACACTCCGAACCCAAACCGAAGAAACCGAATTCTGGATCCTCAATGAGACTTTTATTTTCCCTCCAGACAACATTCTTCATCAGAATTCCATCTCACCGTCATCAGGGCCTCCCTCTGCCCCCCGAGAAGGCTGAACCCCGACACCCCGTCCTGGATCCATCGCCGCATCGCATGCTGTACATGGGGGACATACAGAGGATGAACGGGGCAACTGCCCACACCGACACCTCCACTACCCCCCCCCCCCCCACCAACACCTTCACTACCCCCCCCCCCCCACACACCACACCGACACCTTCACTACCCCCCCTCCCCCCCCACCAACACCTCCACTACCCCCCCCCCCACACACACCACACCGACACCTTCACTACCCCCCCCCCCCACACACCACACCGACACCTCCACTACCCCCCCCCCCCCCACCGACACCTTCACTACCCCCCCCCCACACACACCACACTGACACCTCCACTACCCCCCCCCCCCCCCACACACACACCGACACCTTCACTACCCCCCCCCCCACACACCACACCGACACCTTCACTACCCCCCCCCCCACACACACCACACCGACACCTTCACTACCCCCCCTCCCCCCCCCACCGACACCTCCACTACCCCCCCCCCACACACACCACACCGACACCTTCACTACCCCCCCCCCCCACACACCACACCGACACCTCCACTACCCCCCCCCCCCCACACACCACACCGACACCTTCACTACCCCCCCCCCCCCACACACCACACCGACACCTTCACTACCCCCCCCCCCCACACACCACACCGACACCTTCACTACCCCCCCCCCCCCACACACACCACACCGACACCTCCACTACCCCCCCCCCCACACACCACACCGACACCTTCACTACCCCCCCCCCCCCCCCCACACACCACACCGACACCTTCACTACCCCCCCCCCCCACACACACCACACCGACACCTCCACTACCCCCCCTCCCCCCCACCGACACCTTCACTACCCCCCCCCCCACACACACCACACCGACACCTCCACTACCCCCCCCCCCCCCCACACACACCACACCGACACCTTCACTACCCCCCCCCCCCCACACACACCACACCTCCACTACCCCCCCCCCCCCACACACACCACACCTCCACTACCCCCCCCCACACACACCACACCGACACCTCCACTACCCCCCCCCCCCACACACACCACACCGACACCTTCACTACCCCCCCTCCCCCCCCCACCAACACCTCCACTACCCCCCCCCCCCCCACACACACCACACCGACACCTTCACTACCCCCCCCCACACACACCACACCGACACCTTCACTACCCCCCCCCACACACACCACACCGACACCTCCACTACCCCCCCCCACACACACCACACCGACACCTTCACTACCCCCCCTCCCCCCCCACCAACACCTCCACTATCCCCCCCCCCACACACACCACACCTCCACTACCCCCCCCCCCCACACACACCACACCGACACCTCCACTACCCCCCCCCCCCACACACACACCACACCTCCACTACCCCCCCCCCCACACACACACCACACCGACACCTTCACAACCCCCCCTCCCCCCCACCGACACCTTCACTACCCCCCCCCCCCCCCCACACCGACACCTCCACTACCCCCCCCCCCACACACACACACAACACACCGACACCTTCACTACCCCCCCTCCCCCCCCCCCCACCGGCACCTTCACTACCTCCCCTCCCCCCCCACCGACACCTTCACTACCCCCCCCCCCCCCCCCACACACACACACACACACCGACACCTCCACTACCCCCCCCTCCCCACACCGACACCTCCACTACCCCCCCCACCCCCCCCCACACACCACACCGACACCTCCACTACACCCCCCCCCCCCCCCACACCACACCGACACCTTCACTACCCCCCCCCACACACCGACACCATCACTACCCCCCCCCCCCCACACCACACCGACACCTTCACTACCCCCCCCCCCACACACTGACACCTTCACTAACCCCCCCCCCCCTCCACACCGACACCTCCACTACCCCCCCCCCCCACACACCACACCGACACCTCCACTACACCCCCCACACCGACACCTCCACTACACCCCCCCCCACACCAACACCTCCACTACACCCCCCACACCGACACCTTCACTACTCCCCCCCCCCCCCCCCACACACCACACCGACACCTTCACTACCCCCCCCCCCCCCACACACACCACACTGACACCTCCACTACACCCCCCACACCGACACCTTCACTACACCCCCCACACCGACACCTCCACTACCCCCCCCCCCCCCCCACACCGACACCTCCACTACACCCCCCCCCCCCACACACCGACACCTCCACTACACCCCCCCCCCCCACCACACCGACACCTTCACTACCCCCCCCCCCCCACACACACACACACCACACTGACACCTCCACTACACCCCCCCCCCCCACCACACCGACACCTTCACTACCCCCCCCCCCACACACACACACCACACCGACACCTCCACTACCCCCCCCCCACACCACACCGACACCTCCACTACACCCCCCCCCCCCACACCGACACCTCCACTACCCCCCACACCACACCGACACCTCCACTACACCCCCCCCCCACACCACACCGACACCTCCACTACACCCCCCCCCCACACCGACACCTCCACTACCCCCCCCCCCCCCACACCACACCGACACCTCCACTACCCCCCCCCCCACACCACACCGACACCTCCACTACCCCCCCCCCCCCCCCACACCGACACCTTCACTAACCCCCCCCCCCCCACACCGACACCTTCACTACCCCCCCGCCCCCACACCACACCGACACCTTCACTACCCCCCCCCCCCCCACACCACACCACACCAACACCTTCACTACCCCCCCCCCCCACACCACACCGACACCTTCACTACCCCCCCCCCCCACACCACACCACACCAACACCTTCACTACCCCCCCCCCCCCCCACACCACACCGACACCTTCACTACCCCCCCCACACCACACCACACAGACACCCTCCCCCCCCACACCACACCTCCACTACACCCCCCCCCCCACCACACCACTACCCACCGGCACATCCATTACCCCCCCCTCACACCACACTGCCCCCCCCCACTGATAATCCCCCCCCAACACACACCACACTGACACCTCCACTACACCCCCCACACCGACACCTTCACTACACCCCCCCCCCCCCCACACCAACACCTCCACTACACCCCCCCCCCCCACACCACACCGACACCTTCACTACACCCCCCCCCCCCCCCCACACCGACACCTCCACTACCCCCCCCCCCCACACCACACCGACACCTCCACTACCCCCCCCCCCCACACCACACCGACACCTCCACTACACCCCCCCCACACCGACACCTTCACTACCCCCCCCCCCACACCGACACCTTCACTACCCCCCCGCCCCCCACACCGACACCTCCACTACACCCCCCCCCCCACACCACACCGACACCTTCACTACCCCCCCCCCCACACCACACCAACACCTTCACTACCCCCCCCCCCACACAACACCACACAGACACCCTCCCCCCCACACCACACCTCCACTACACCCCCCCCCCACCACACCACTACCCACCGGCACATCCATTACCCCCCCCTCACACCACTCTGCCCCCCCCACTGATAATCCCCCCCCAACACACCTGTACTCTCTGCTCCTGGCTGATGTTGGATTCCTTGGATAGATCGACTTCCAGCAAAATCCGAATATCTGGAGAAATATAACACAAACCTCTCAGCATCCGTCCCCCGAATCCGAGATAATGACCCCCCCAAATATCCCCCTCCCCCCTATATATATATATATATATATATATATATAAGATATATTATACAGAGTGACATCACCGCCCTCCAGATATATTATACAGAGTGACATCACCGCCCTCCAGATATATTATACAGAGTGACATCACCGCCCTCCAGATATAAGATATATTATACAGAGTGACATCACCGCCCTCCGGATATAAGATATATTATACAGAGTGACATCACCGCCCTCCAGATATATTATACAGAGTGACATCACCGCCCTCCAGATATAAGATATATTATACAGAGTGACATCACCGCCCTCCAGATATAAGATATATTATACAGAGTGACATCACCGCCCTCCAGATATAAGATATATTATACAGAGTGACATCACCGCCCTCCGGATATAAGATATATTATACAGAGTGACATCACCGCCCTCCAGATATAAGATATATTATACAGAGTGACATCACCGCTCTCCAGATATAAGATATATTATACAGAGTGACATCACCGCCCTCCGGATATAAGATATATTATACAGAGTGACATCACCGCCCTCCAGATATATAATATACAGGAGTGACATCACCGCCCTCCAGATATAAGATATATTATACAGAGTGACATCATCCATGTCTCTGGCTCCCATTGGTTACCGTATCTCTGCCCCTCGGTCACCAGGCTCCTCACTTCGCTCCTCATCTCCGCCATCCTCAGGACGATTCCTCCGCACCCCAGTAATGAAGCTCCTCGAATTGTCTGTCGGAGATCTGAGGACACAAAGCGGAGACTCAGCTGAGCCAAGATATCTGACATTCCCGGTCACTCTGATCTCTCCCCCACTCAGTGTACAGAACCCGACACACACGGCGCAATAATACTCTGACCTGTCACTGCCTGTGATTGTGAGGAGCGTCTGCGGGTGAGGAGCGTCTATCGGTGACGAGTATCTATGGGTGATGAGTATTGGTGAGGAGTATTTCTAGGTGAGGAGTGTCTATCGGTGACGAGTATCAGTGACGAGTATCTCTGGGTGAGGAGTGTCTGCGGGTGACGAGTTAGGTGACGAATATCTCTGGGTGAGGAGTGTCTGCGGCTGAGGAGTATCGGTGATGAGTGTCTCTGGGTGAGGGGTGTCTCTGGGTGAGGAGTGTCTCTGGGTGAGGAGTGTCTCTGGGTGATGAGTGTCTCTGGGTGATGAGTGTCTCTGGGTGAGGAGTGTCTCTGTGTGAGGAGTGTCTCTGTGTGAGGAGTATCTCTGTGTGAGGAGTGTCTCTGGGTGAGGAGTGTCTCTGGGTGAGGAGTGTCTCTGGGTGAGGAGTGTCTCTGGGTGAGGAGTGTCTCTGGGTGAGGAGTGTCTCTGGGTGAGGAGTGTCTCTGGGTGAGGAGTGTCTCTGGGTGAGGAGTGTCTCTGGGTGAGGAGTGTCTCTGGGTGAGGAGTGTCTGCGGGTGAGGAGTGTCTCTGTGTGAGGAGTGTCTGCGGGTGAGGAGTGTCTGCGGGTGAGGAGTATCTCTGGGTGAGGAGTATCGGTGAGGAGTGTCTCTGGGTGAGGAGTATCGGTGATGAGTGTCTCTGGGTGAGGAGTGTCTCTGGGTGAGGAGTGTCTCTGGGTGAGGGGTGTCTCTGGGTGAGGGGTGTCTCTGGGTGAGGGGTGTCTCTGGGTGAGGAGTGTCTCTGGGTGAGGAGTGTCTCTGGGTGAGGAGTGTCTCTGGGTGAGGAGTGTCTCTGGGTGAGGAGTGTCTCTGGGTGAGGAGTGTCTCTGGGTGAGGAGTGTCTCTGGGTGAGGAGTGTCTCTGGGTGAGGAGTGTCTCTGGGTGAGGAGTGTCTGCGGGTGAGGAGTGTCTGCGGGTGAGGAGTGTCTGCGGGTGAGGAGTGTCTGCGGGTGAGGAGTGTCTGCGGGTGAGGAGTGTCTGCGGGTGAGGAGTGTCTGCGGGTGAGGAGTGTCTGCGGGTGAGGAGTGTCTGCGGGTGAGGAGTATCGGTGATGAGTGTCTCTGGGTGAGGAGTGTCTCTGGGTGAGGAGTATCTCTGGGTGAGGAGTATCGGTGAGGAGTATCGGTGAGGAGTATCGGTGATGAGTGTCTCTGGGTGATGAGTGTCTCTGGGTGAGGAGTGTCTCTGGGTGAGGAGTGTCTCTGGGTGAGGAGTGTCTCTGGGTGAGGAGTGTCTCTGGGTGAGGAGTGTCTCTGGGTGAGGAGTATCGGTGAGGAGTGTCTCTGGGTGAGGAGTATCGGTGAGGAGTATCGGTGAGGAGTATCGGTGAGGAGTATCGGTGAGGAGTATCGGTGAGGAGTGTCTCTGGGTGATGAGTGTCTCTGGGTGATGAGTGTCTCTGTGTGAGGAGTGTCTCTGTGTGAGGAGTGTCTCTGTGTGAGGAGTGTCTCTGTGTGAGGAGTGTCTCTGTGTGAGGAGTGTCTCTGTGTGAGGAGTGTCTCTGTGTGAGGAGTGTCTCTGTGTGAGGAGTGTCTGCGGGTGAGGAGTGTCTGCGGGTGAGGAGTGTCTGCGGGTGAGGAGTGTCTGCGGGTGAGGAGTGTCTGCGGGTGAGGAGTGTCTGCGGGTGAGGAGTGTCTGCGGGTGAGGAGTGTCTGCGGGTGAGGAGTGTCTCTGGGTGAGGAGTATCGGTGATGAGTGTCTCTGGGTGAGGAGTGTCTCTGGGTGAGGAGTGTCTCTGGGTGAGGAGTGTCTCTGGGTGAGGGGTGTCTCTGGGTGAGGGGTGTCTCTGGGTGAGGGGTGTCTCTGGGTGAGGGGTGTCTCTGGGTGAGGAGTGTCTCTGGGTGAGGAGTGTCTCTGGGTGAGGAGTGTCTCTGGGTGAGGAGTGTCTCTGGGTGAGGAGTGTCTCTGGGTGAGGAGTGTCTCTGGGTGAGGAGTGTCTGCGTGTGAGGAGTGTCGGTGATGAGTGTCTCTGTGTGATGAGTGTCTCTGTGTGATGAGTGTCTCTGTGTGAGGAATGTCTGCGGGTGAGGAGTGTCTGCGGGTGAGGAGTGTCTGCGGGTGATGAGTGTCTGCGGGTGATGAGTGTCTGCGGGTGATGAGTGTCTGCGGGTGAGGAGTGTCTGCGGGTGAGGAGTATCTCTGGGTGAGGAGTATCGGTGAGGAGTGTCTCTGGGTGAGGAGTATCGGTGATGAGTGTCTCTGGGTGAGGAGTGTCTCTGGGTGAGGGGTGTCTCTGGGTGAGGGGTGTCTCTGGGTGAGGGGTGTCTCTGGGTGAGGGGTGTCTCTGGGTGAGGGGTGTCTCTGGGTGAGGGGTGTCTCTGGGTGAGGAGTGTCTCTGGGTGAGGAGTGTCTCTGGGTGAGGAGTGTCTCTGGGTGAGGAGTGTCTCTGGGTGAGGAGTGTCTCTGGGTGAGGAGTGTCTCTGGGTGAGGAGTGTCTCTGGGTGATGAGTGTCTCTGTGTGATGAGTGTCTCTGTGTGAGGAGTGTCTGCGGGTGATGAGTGTCTGCGGGTGATGAGTGTCTGCGGGTGATGAGTGTCTGCGGGTGATGAGTGTCTGCGGGTGAGGAGTGTCTGCGGGTGAGGAGTGTCTGCGGGTGAGGAGTATCTCTGGGTGAGGAGTATCGGTGAGGAGTGTCTCTGGGTGAGGAGTATCGGTGATGAGTGTCTCTGGGTGAGGAGTGTCTCTGGGTGAGGAGTATCTCTGGGTGAGGAGTGTCTCTGGGTGAGGGGTGTCTCTGGGTGAGGGGTGTCTCTGGGTGAGGGGTGTCTCTGGGTGAGGAGTGTCTCTGGGTGAGGAGTGTCTCTGGGTGAGGAGTGTCTCTGGGTGAGGAGTGTCTCTGGGTGAGGAGTGTCTCTGGGTGAGGAGTGTCTCTGGGTGAGGAGTGTCTCTGGGTGAGGAGTGTCTGCGGGTGAGGAGTGTCTGCGGGTGAGGAGTGTCTGCGGGTGAGGAGTGTCTGCGGGTGAGGAGTGTCTGCGGGTGAGGAGTGTCTGCGGGTGAGGAGTGTCTGCGGGTGAGGAGTGTCTCTGGGTGATGAGTGTCTCTGGGTGAGGAGTGTCTCTGGGTGATGAGTGTCTGCGGGTGAGGAGTGTCGGTGAGGAGTATCTCTGGGTGATGAGTGTCTCTGGGTGATGAGTGTCTCTGGGTGATGAGTATTTCTGGGTGAGGAGTGTCTCTGGGTGAGGAGTGTCTCTGGGTGAGGAGTATCTCTGGGTGAGGAGTATCTCTGGGTGAGGAGTATCTCTGGGTGATGAGTGTCTGCGGGTGAGGAGTATCGGTGAGGAGTGTCTCTGGGTGAGGAGTGTCTGCGGGTGAGGAGTGTCGGTGAAGAGTATCTCTGGGTGATGAGTATCTCTGGGTGATGAGTGTCTCTGGGTGATGAGTATCTCTGGGTGATGAGTATCTCTGGGTGATGAGTATCTCTGGGTGAGGAGTGTCTCTGGGTGAGGAGTGTCTCTGGGTGAGGAGTGTCTCTGGGTGAGGAGTGTCTCTGGGTGAGGAGTGTCTCTGGGTGATGAGTGTCTGCGGGTGAGGAGTGTCGGTGAGGAGTATCTCTGGGTGATGAGTATCTCTGGGTGATGAGTGTCTGCGGGTGAGGAGTATCGGTGAGGAGTGTCTCTGGGTGATGAGTGTCTGCGGGTGAGGAGTATCGGTGAGGAGTGTCTCTGGGTGAGGAGTGTCTGCGGGTGAGGAGTGTCGGTGAAGAGTATCTCTGGGTGATGAGTGTCTCTGGGTGATGAGTATCTCTGGGTGATGAGTATCTCTGGGTGATGAGTATCTCTGGGTGAGGAGTGTCTCTGGGTGAGGAGTGTCTCTGGGTAAGGAGTGTCTCTGGGTGAGGAGTGTCTCTGGGTGAGGAGTGTCTCTGGGTGAGGAGTGTCTCTGGGTGAGGAGTGTCTCTGGGTGAGGAGTGTCTCTGGGTGAGGAGTGTCTCTGGGTGAGGAGTGTCTCTGGGTGAGGAGTGTCTCTGGGTGAGGAGTGTCTCTGGGTGAGGAGTGTCTCTGGGTGAGGAGTGTCTCTGGGTGAGGAGTGTCTCTGGGTGAGGAGTGTCTCTGGGTGATGAGTTAGGTGACGAGTATCTCTGGATGAGGAGTGTCTCTGGGTGATGAGTGTCTCTGGGTGATGAGTGTCTCTGGGTGATGAGTGTCTCTGGGTGATGAGTGTCTCTGGGTGATGAGTGTCTCTGGGTGATGAGTGTCTCTGGGTGATGAGTGTCTCTGGGTGATGAGTGTCTCTGGGTGAGGAGTATCTCTGGGTGATGAGTGTCTGCGGGTGAGGAGTATCTCTGGGTGAGGAGTGTCTGCGGGTGAGGAGTGTCTGCGGGTGAGGAGTGTCTGCGGGTGAGGAGTGTCTGCGGGTGAGGAGTGTCTGCGGGTGAGGAGTGTCTGCGGGTGAGGAGTATCGGTGATGAGTGTCTCTGGGTGATGAGTGTCTCTGTGTGATGAGTGTCTCTGTGTGAGGAGTGTCTGCGGGTGATGAGTGTCTGCGGGTGATGAGTGTCTGCGGGTGATGAGTGTCTGCGGGTGAGGAGTGTCTGCGGGTGAGGAGTGTCTGCGGGTGAGGAGTATCTCTGGGTGAGGAGTATCGGTGAGGAGTGTCTCTGGGTGAGGAGTATCGGTGATGAGTGTCTCTGGGTGAGGAGTGTCTCTGGGTGAGGAGTATCTCTGGGTGAGGAGTATCTCTGGGTGAGGAGTGTCTCTGGGTGAGGGGTGTCTCTGGGTGAGGGGTGTCTCTGGGTGAGGGGTGTCTCTGGGTGAGGAGTGTCTCTGGGTGAGGAGTGTCTCTGGGTGAGGAGTGTCTCTGGGTGAGGAGTGTCTCTGGGTGAGGAGTGTCTGCGGGTGAGGAGTGTCTGCGGGTGAGGAGTGTCTGCGGGTGAGGAGTGTCTGCGGGTGAGGAGTGTCTGCGGGTGAGGAGTGTCTGCGGGTGAGGAGTGTCTGCGGGTGAGGAGTGTCTGCGGGTGAGGAGTGTCTGCGGGTGAGGAGTGTCTCTGGGTGATGAGTGTCTCTGGGTGAGGAGTGTCTCTGGGTGATGAGTGTCTGCGGGTGAGGAGTGTCGGTGAGGAGTATCTCTGGGTGATGAGTGTCTCTGGGTGATGAGTGTCTCTGGGTGATGAGTATTTCTGGGTGAGGAGTGTCTCTGGGTGAGGAGTGTCTCTGGGTGAGGAGTATCTCTGGGTGAGGAGTATCTCTGGGTGAGGAGTATCTCTGGGTGATGAGTGTCTGCGGGTGAGGAGTATCGGTGAGGAGTGTCTCTGGGTGAGGAGTGTCTGCGGGTGAGGAGTGTCGGTGAAGAGTATCTCTGGGTGATGAGTATCTCTGGGTGATGAGTGTCTCTGGGTGATGAGTATCTCTGGGTGATGAGTATCTCTGGGTGATGAGTATCTCTGGGTGAGGAGTGTCTCTGGGTGAGGAGTGTCTCTGGGTGAGGAGTGTCTCTGGGTGAGGAGTGTCTCTGGGTGAGGAGTGTCTCTGGGTGAGGAGTGTCTCTGGGTGATGAGTGTCTGCGGGTGAGGAGTGTCGGTGAGGAGTATCTCTGGGTGATGAGTATCTCTGGGTGATGAGTGTCTGCGGGTGAGGAGTATCGGTGAGGAGTGTCTCTGGGTGATGAGTGTCTGCGGGTGAGGAGTATCGGTGAGGAGTGTCTCTGGGTGAGGAGTGTCTGCGGGTGAGGAGTGTCGGTGAAGAGTATCTCTGGGTGATGAGTGTCTCTGGGTGATGAGTATCTCTGGGTGATGAGTATCTCTGGGTGATGAGTATCTCTGGGTGAGGAGTGTCTCTGGGTGAGGAGTGTCTCTGGGTGAGGAGTGTCTCTGGGTGAGGAGTGTCTCTGGGTGAGGAGTGTCTCTGGGTGAGGAGTGTCTCTGGGTGAGGAGTGTCTCTGGGTGAGGAGTGTCTCTGGGTGAGGAGTGTCTCTGGGTGAGGAGTGTCTCTGGGTGAGGAGTGTCTCTGGGTGAGGAGTGTCTCTGGGTGAGGAGTGTCTCTGGGTGATGAGTTAGGTGACGAGTATCTCTGGATGAGGAGTGTCTCTGGGTGATGAGTGTCTCTGGGTGATGAGTGTCTCTGGGTGATGAGTGTCTCTGGGTGATGAGTGTCTCTGGGTGATGAGTGTCTCTGGGTGATGAGTGTCTCTGGGTGAGGAGTATCTCTGGGTGATGAGTGTCTGCGGGTGAGGAGTATCTCTGGGTGAGGAGTGTCTGCGGGTGAGGAGTGTCTGCGGGTGAGGAGTGTCTGCGGGTGAGGAGTGTCTGCGGGTGAGGAGTGTCTGCGGGTGAGGAGTGTCTGCGGGTGAGGAGTATCGGTGATGAGTGTCTCTGGGTGAGGAGTGTCTCTGGGTGAGGAGTGTCTCTGGGTGAGGAGTATCTCTGGGTGAGGAGTATCGGTGAGGAGTATCTCTGGGTGAGGAGTGTCTCTGGGTGATTGCGGCAGAGGCTGCACTGGTCTCCTGGGGGGTGGGACTCACCGGCCCCGTATGGGTCCTGCAGGGTGTAGGAGCAGAGCACGCGGCGATGGTACCAGAATGAACGGGGTGCAGGCTCATAGGATCGCAGCAACAACAGGACCGCCAGTCCACTGATGGCAGCGAAGGAGATCCAGAATCCCAGCAGCAGAGAGCGGCGGAGACGCACCCAGAACTCCCAATTCTGCTCCGAGGGGCGCACAGCCAGAAGATGCTGAGACTCCATCCTTGTCCCCGCATCGGCCTCCCCGCTCCCTCTTATCCCAGACTGAGTGCTGACGGTGCGGTGATGGAGGTGTGACGGGGGAGGGGACATTCCGGAACCAACACGACAAATACCGGCCATACATTCCACACACCCGAGAAGAGTGCACTACATGTCCCAGGTGGGGGAGGGGACCGGAGACTGCCCACAGGACCGGGAATACGGAGACCGGAGGACGGGGAACGTGGAGGACGGGAATACAGAGACCGGAGGACGGGAATACAGAGACCGGAGGACGGGGAATACAGAGACCGGAGGACGGGAATACAGAGACCGGAGGACGGGAATACAGAGACCGGAGGACGGGGAATACAGAGACCGGAGGACGGGGAATACAGAGACCGGAGGACGGGGAATACAGAGACCGGAGGACGGGAATACGGAGACCGGAGGACGGGAATACGGAGACCGGAGGACCGGGAATACGGAGACCAGAAGACGGGGAACGTGGAGGACGGGGATACAGAGACCGGAGGACGGGGATACAGAGACCGGAGGACGGGGATACAGAGACCGGGGAACGCGGAGAGTGGAGGACGGGGAACGCGGAGAGCGGAGGACGGGAATACAGAGACCGGGGATACGGAGACCAGAGGACGGGGAACGCGGAGAGCGGAGGACGGGGAACGCGGAGAGCGGAGGACGGGAATACAGAGACCGGGGATACGGAGACCAGAGGACGGGGAACGCGGAGAGCGGAGGACGGGGAACGCGGAGAGCGGAGGACGGGGAACGCGGAGAGCGGAGGACGGGGAACACGGAGAGCGGGGAACGCGGAGAGCGGAGGACGGGGAACACGGAGAGCGGAGGACGGGAATACAGAGACCGGGGAACGCAGAGAGCGGAGGACGGGGAACGCGGAGAGCGGAGGACGGGGAATTCAGAGACCGGGGATATGGAGACCGGAGGACAGGGATATGGAGACCGGAGGACGGGGAATGCGGAGACTGGGGAACACGGAGAGCGGGGAACACGGAGACCGGAGGACGGGGAATGCGGAGGACAGGGAACGCGGAGAGCGGGGAACGGGAATACAGAGACCGGGGAACGCGGAGAGCGGAGGACGGGGAATACAGAGACCGGGGATACGGAGACCAGAGGACAGGGAACGCGGAGAGCGGAGGACGGGGAACGCGGAGGACGGGGAACACGGAGAGCGGGGAACGCGGAGAGCGGAGGACGGGGAACGCGGAGAGCGGAGGACGGGGAACGCGGAGAGCGGAGGACGGGGAACGCGGAGAGCGGAGGACGGGGAATTCAGAGACCGGGGATATGGAGACCGGAGGACAGGGATATGGAGACCATAGGACGAGGAATGCGGAGACTGGGGAACACGGAGAGCGGGGAACACGGAGACCGGAGGACGGGGAATGCGGAGGACGGGGAACGCGGAGAGCGGGGAACGGGAATACAGAGACCGGGGAACGCGGAGAGCGGAGGACGGGGAGAGCGGAGGACGGGGAACGCGGGGAACGGGAATACAGAGACCGGGGAACGCGGAGAGCGGAGGACGGGGAATGCGGAGACCGGGGAATGCGGAGACTGGGGAACACGGAGAACGGAGGATGGGGAGAGCGGAGGACGGGGAACGCGGAGAGCAGGGAACGGGAATACAGAGACCGGGGAACGCGGAGAGCGGAGGACGGGTAATACAGAGACCGGGGAACACGGAGACCGGAGGACGGGGAACGCGGAGACCGGAGGACGGGGAACGCGGAGACCGGAGGACGGGGAACGCGGAGACCGGAGGACGGGGAACGCGGAGACCAGAGGACGGGGAACAGGGAGACCAGAGGACGGGGAATACAGAGACCGGGGATACGGAGACCGGAGGACAGGGAATACAGAGACCGGGGAACACGGAGACCGGAGGACGGGGAATACAGAGACCGGGGATACGGAGACCGGAGGACGGGGAATACAGAGACCGGGGAACACGGAGACCGGAGGACGGGGAATACAGAGACCGGGGATACGGAGACCGGAGGACGGGGAACGCGGAGACCGGAGGGCGGGAAACACGGAGACCGGAGGGCGGGAAACGCGGAGACCGGAGGGCGGGAAACGCGGAGACCGGAGGGCGGGAAACGCGGAGACCGGAGGGCGGGAAACGCGGAGACCGGAGGACGGGAATACAGAGACCGGAGGACGGAAATACAGAGACCGGAGGATGGGGAATACAGAGACCGGGGAACGCGGAGGCCGGAGGACGGGGAACGCGGAGAGTGGAGGACGGGGAACGCGGAGACCGGGGAACACGGAGACCGGGGAACACGGAGAGCGGAGGACGGGGAACGCGGAGGACGGGGAACGCGGAGAGCGGAGGACGGGAATACAGAGACCGGGGAACGCGGAGAGCGGAGGACGGGGAACGCGGAGAGCGGAGGACGGGGAACGCGGAGAGCGGGGATATGGAGACCGGAGGATGGGGAATACAGAGACCGGGGAACGCGGAGACCGGAGGACGGGGAACGCGGAGACCGGAGGACGAGGAACGCGGAGACCGGGGATACGGAGACCGGATGATGGGGAATGCGGAGACCGGAGGACGGGGAATACAGAGACCGGGGAACGCGGAGACCGGAGGACGGGGAACGCGGAGACCGGAGGACGGGGAACGCGGAGACCGGAGGACGGGGAACGCGGAGACCGGAGGACGGGGAACGCGGAGACCGGAGGACGGGGAACGCGGAGACCGGAGGACGGGGAACGCGGAGACCGGAGGACGGGAAACGCAGAGGACGGGAATACAGAGACCAGAGGACGGGAATACAGAGACCGGAGGACGGGGAATACAGAGACCGGAGGACGGGGAACGCGGAGACCGGAGGACGGGGAACGCGGAGACCGGAGGACGGGAAACGCAGAGGACGGGAATACAGAGACCAGAGGACGGGAATACAGAGACCGGAGGACGGGGAATACAGAGACCGGAGGACGGGGAACGCGGAGACCGGAGGACGGGGAACGCGGAGACCGGAGGACGGGGAACGCGGAGACCGGAGGACGGGGAACGCGGAGACCGGAGGACGGGGAACGCGGAGACCGGAGGACGGGGAACGCGGAGACCGGAGGACGGGGAACGCGGAGACCGGAGGACGGGGAACGCGGAGACCGGAGGACGGGGAACGCGGAGACCGGAGGACGGGGAACGCGGAGACCGGAGGACGGGAATACAGAGACCGGAGGACGGGAATACAGAGACCGGAGGACGGAAATACAGAGACCGGGGAACGCGGAGACCGGAGGACGGGGAATACAGAGACCGGGGATACGGAGACCGGAGGACAGGGAACGCGGAGACCGGAGGACGGGGAATGCGAAGACCGGGGATACGGAGGACGGGGAATGCGGAGACCGGAGGACGGGGAATACAGAGACCGGGGATACGTAGGACAGGGAATGCGGAGACCGGAGGACGGGGAATGCGGAGACCGGAGGACGGGGAATGCGGAGACCGGAGGACGGGGAACACGGAGAGCGGAGGACGGGGAACACGGAGAGCGGGGAACACGGAGAGCGCAGGACGGGGAATGCGGAGACCGGGGATACTGAGGACGGGGAATGCGGAGACCGGAGGTCGGGGAATGCGGAGACCGGAGGTCGGGGAATACAGAGACCGGGGAATGCGGAGACCGGAGGATGGGGAATACAGAGACCGGGGATACGGAGACCGGAGGATGGGGAATGTGGAGACCGGAGGACTGGGAATGCAAAGACCGGAGGATGGGGAATACAGAGACCGGGGATACGGAGACCGGAGGACGGGGAATGCGGAGACCGGAGGACGGGGAATGCGGAGACCGGAGATACGGAAGACGGGGAATGCGGAGACCGGAGATACGGAGGACGGGGAATGCGGAGACCGGAGGACGGGGAATATGGAGACCGGGGATACGGAGACCGGTGGACGGGGAATGCGGAGACCGGAGGACGGGGAATGCGGAGACCGGGGAATGCGGAGACCGGAGGACGGGGAATGCGGAGACCGGAGGACGGGGAATGCGGAGACCGGAGGACGGGGAATGCGGAGACCGGAGGACGGGGAATGCGGAGACCGGAGGACGGGGAATGCGGAGACCGGAGGACGGGGAATGCGGAGACCGGAGGACGGGGAATGCGGAGACCGGAGGACGGGGTATGCGGAGACCGGAGATACGGAGGACGGGGAATGCGGAGACCGGAGGATGGGGAATACGGAGGACGGGGAATGCGGAGACCGGAGGACGGGGTATGCGGAGACTGGAGGACGGGGAATACGGAGGACGGGGAATGCGGAGACCGGAGGACGGGGAATGCGGAGACCGGAGGACGGGGAATGCGGAGACCGGGGATACGGAGGACGGGGAATGCGGAGACCGGAGGATGGGGAATACAGAGACCGGGGATACGGAGGACGGGGAATGCGGAGACCGGAGGACGGGGAATGCGGAGACTGGAGGACGGGGAATACAAAGACTGGGGAATGCGGAGACCGGGGAATGCGGAGACTGGAGGACGGGGAATACGGAGGACGGGGAATGCGGAGACCGGGGATACGGAGGACGGGGAATGCGGAGACCGGAGGATGGGGAATACAGAGACCGGGGATACGGAGGACGTGGAATGCGGAGACCGGAGGATGGGGAATACAGAGACCGGGGAATGCGGAGACCGGAGGACGGGGAATGCGGAGACCGGAGGACGGGGAATGCGGAGACCGGAAGACGGGGAATGCGGAGACCGGGGATACGGAGGACAGGGAATGCGGAGACCGGAGGACGGGGAATGCGGAGAATGGAGGACGGGGAATGCAGAGACCGGGGATACGGAGGACGGGGAATGCGGAGACCGGGGATACGGAGGACGGGGAATGCGGAGACCGGAGGACGGGGAATGCAGAGACCGGGGAATGCGGAGACCGGAGGACGGAGAATGGAGGACGGGGAATACGGAGGACGGGGAATGCGGAGACCGGAGGACGGGGAATGCGGAGACCGGAGGACGGGGAATGCGGAGACCGGAGGACGGGGAATGCGGAGACCGGAGGACGGGGAATGCGGAGACCGGAGGACGGGGTATGCGGAGACCGGAGATACGGAGGACGGGGAATGCGGAGACCGGAGGATGGGGAATACGGAGACCGGGGAATGCGGAGACCGGAGGATGGGGAATGCGGAGACCGGAGGACGGGGAATGCGGAGACCAGGGAATGCGGAGACCGGAGGACGGGGAATGCGGAGACCGGAGGACGGGGTATGCGGAGACTGGAGGACGGGGAATACGGAGGACGGGGAATGCGGAGACCGGGGATACGGAGGACGGGGAATGCGGAGACCGGAGGATGGGGAATACAGAGACCGGGGATACGGAGGACAGGGAATGCGGAGACCGGAGGACGGGGAATGCGGAGACCGGAGGACGGGGAATGCGGAGACCGGAGGACGGGGAATGCGGAGACCGGAGGACGGGGAATGCGGAGACCGGGGATACGGAGGACGGGGAATGCGGAGACCGGAGGACGGGGAATACAGAGACTGGGGAATGCGGAGACCGGGGAATGCGGAGCCCGGAGGACGGGGAATGCGGAGACTGGAGGACGGGGAATACGGAGGACGGGGAATGCGGAGACCGGAGGACGGGGAATGCGGAGACCGGAGGATGGGGAATACAGAGACCGGGGATACGGAGGACAGGGAATGCGGAGACCGGAGGACGGGGAATGCGGAGACTGGAGGACGGGGAATACAGAGACTGGGGAATGCGGAGCCCGGAGGACGGGGAATGCGGAGACTGGAGGACGGGGAATACGGAGGACGGGGAATGCGGAGACCGGAGGACGGGGAATGCGGAGACCGGAGGATGGGGAATACAGAGACCGGGGATACGGAGGACGGGGAATGCGGAGACCGGAGGATGGGGAATACAGAGACCGGGGAATGCGGAGACCGGAGGACGGGGAATGCGGAGACCGGAAGACGGGGAATGCGGAGACCGGGGATACGGAGGACGGGGAATGCGGAGACCGGGGATACGGAGGACGGGGAATGCGGAGACCGGAGGATGGGGAATGCGGGGACCGGAGGACGGGGAACGCGGAGAGCGGGGAACACGGAGGACGGGGAATGCAGAGACCGGGGATACTGAGGACGGGGAATGCGGAGACCGGAGGTCGGGGAATACAGAGACCGGGGATACGGAGACCGGAGGACAGGGAATGCGGAGACCGGAGGATGGGGAATACAGAGACCGGGGATACGGAGACCGGAGGATGGGGAATGTGGAGGACGGGGAATGCGGAGACCGGAGGATGGGGAATACAGAGACCGGGGAATGCGGAGACCGGAGGACGGGGAATGCGGAGACCGGAGGACGGGGAATGCGGAGACCGGAGGACGGGGAATGCGGAGACCGGAGACCGGAGTGCGGAGACCGGAGGACGGGGAATGCGGAGACCGGAGATACGGAGGACGGGGAATGCGGAGACCGGAGATACGGAGGACGGGGAATGCGGAGACCGGAGATACGGAGGACGGGGAATGCGGAGACCGGAGATACGGAGGACGGGGAATGCGGAGACCGGAGATACGGAGGACGGGGAATGCGGAGACCGGAGATACGGAGGACGGGGAATGCGGAGACCGGAGGACGGGGTATGCGGAGACTGGAGGACGGGGAATACGGAGGACGGGGAATGTGGAGACTGGAGGACGGGGAATACGGAGGACGGGGAATACAGAGACCGGGGATACGGAGGACGGGGAATGCGGAGACCGGAGGATGGGGAATACAGAGACCGGGGATACGGAGACCGGAAGACGGGGAATGCGGAGACCGGGGATACGGAGGACAGGGAATGCGGAGACCGGAGGACAGGGAATGCGGAGACCGGAGGACGGGGAATGCGGAGACCGGAGGACGGGGTATGCGGAGACCGGAGGACGGGGAATGCGGAGACCGGAGACCGGAGTGCGGAGACCGGAGGACGGGGAATGCGGAGACCGGAGATACGGAGGACGGGGAATGCGCAGACCGGAGATACGGAGGACGGGGAATGCGGAGACCGGAGATACGGAGGACGGGGAATGCGGAGACCGGAGATACGGAGGACGGGGAATGCGGAGACCGGAGATACGGAGGACGGGGAATGCGGAGACCGGAGATACGGAGGACGGGGAATGCGGAGACCGGAGGACGGGGTATGCGGAGACTGGAGGACGGGGAATACGGAGGACGGGGAATGTGGAGACTGGAGGACGGGGAATACGGAGGACGGGGAATACAGAGACCGGGGATACGGAGGACGGGGAATGCGGAGACCGGAGGATGGGGAATACAGAGACCGGGGATACGGAGACCGGAAGACGGGGAATGCGGAGACCGGGGATACGGAGGACAGGGAATGCGGAGACCGGAGGACAGGGAATGCGGAGACCGGAGGACGGGGAATGCGGAGACCGGAGGACGGGGTATGCGGAGACTGGAGGACGGGGAATACGGAGGACGGGGAATGTGGAGACCGGGGATACGGAGGACGGGGAATGCGGAGACTGGAGGACGGGGAATACGGAGGACGGGGAATGCGGAGACCGGAGGACGGGGAATGCGGAGACCGGGGATACGGAGGACGGGGAATGCGGAGACCGGAGGATGGGGAATACAGAGACCGGGGATACGGAGGACAGGGAATGCGGAGACCGGAGGACGGGGAATGCGGAGACTGGAGGACGGGGAATACAGAGACTGGGGAATGCGGAGACCGGGGAATGCGGAGCCCGGAGGACGGGGAATGCGGAGACTGGAGGACGGGGAATACGGAGGACGGGGAATGCGGAGACCGGAGGACGGGGAATGCGGAGACCGGAGTATGGGGAATACAGAGACCGGGGATACGGAGGACGGGGAATGCGGAGACCGGAGGATGGGGAATACAGAGACCGGGGAATGCGGAGACCGGAGGACGGGGAATGCGGAGACCGGAAGACGGGGAATGCGGAGACCGGGGATACGGAGGACAGGGAATGCGGAGGACGGGGAATGCGGAGACCAGGGATACGGAGGACGGGGAATGCGGAGACCGGGGATACGGAGGACAGGGAATGCGGTGACCGGAGGACGGGGAATGCAGAGACCGGGGAATGCGGAGACCGGAGGACGGGGAATGCGGAGAATGGAGGACGGGGAATACGGAGGACGGGGAATGCGGAGACCGGAGGACGGGGAATGCGGAGACCGGAGGACGGGGAATGCGGAGACCGGAGGACGGGGAATGCGGAGACCGGAGGACGGGGTATGCGGAGACCGGAGATACGGAGGACGGGGAATGCGGAGACCGGAGGATGGGGAATACGGAGACCGGGGAATGCGGAGACCGGAGGATGGGGAATGCGGAGACCGGAGGATGGGGAATACGGAGACCGGGGAATGCGGAGACCGGAGGATGGGGAATGCGGAGACCGGAGGACGGGGAATGCGGAGACCGGGGAATGCGGAGACCGGGGAATGCGGAGACCGGAGGACGGGGAATGCGGAGACCGGAGGACGGGGAATGCGGAGACCGGAGGACGGGGAATGCGGAGACCGGAGGACGGGGAATGCGGAGACCGGAGGACGGGGAATATGGAGGACGGGGAATGCGGAGACCGGAGGACGGGGAATGCGGATACCGGGGATACGGAGGACGGGGAATGCGGAGACCGGAGGATGGGGAATACAGAGACCGGGGATACGGAGGACAGGGAATGCGGAGACCGGAGGACGGGGAATGCGGAGACTGGAGGACGGGGAATGCGGAGACCGGGGAATGCGGAGACCGGGGAATGCGGAGACTGGAGGACGGGGAATGCGGAGGACGGGGAATGCGGAGACTGGAGGACGGGGAATGCGGAGGACGGGGAATGCGGAGACCGGGGATACGGAGGACGGGGAATGCGGAGACCGGAGGATGGGGAATACAGAGACCGGGGATACGGAGGACGGGGAATGCGGAGACCGGAGGATGGGGAATACAGAGACCGGGGATACGGAGACCGGAGGACGGGGAATGCGGAGACCGGAGGACGGGGAATGCGGAGACCGGGGATACGGAGGACAGGGAATGAGGAGACCGGAGGACGGGGAATGCGGAGACTGGAGGACGGGGAATACAGAGACCGGGTAATGCGGAGACCGGAGGACGGGGAATGCGGAGACCGGAGGACGGGGAATGCGGAGACCGGAGGACGGGGAATGCGGGGACCGGAGGACGGGGAACGCGGAGAGCGGGGAACACGGAGGACGGGGAACGCGGAGGACGGGGAATGCGGAGACCGGGGATACTGAGGACGGGGAATGCGGAGACCGGAGGTCGGGGAATACAGAGACCGGGGATACGGAGACCGGAGGACAGGGAATGCGGAGACCGGAGGATGGGGAATACAGAGACCGGGGATACGGAGACCGGAGGATGGGGAATGTGGAGGACGGGGAATGCGGAGACCGGAGGATGGGGAATACAGAGACCGGGGAATGCGGAGACCGGAGGACGGGGAATGCGGAGACCGGAGGACGGGGAATGCGGAGACCGGAGGACGGGGAATGCGGAGACCGGAGACCGGAGTGCGGAGACCGGAGGACGGGGAATGCGGAGACCGGAGATACGGAGGACGGGGAATGCGGAGGCCGGAGATACGGAGGACGGGGAATGCGGAGACCGGAGGATGGGGAATACGGAGACCGGGGATACGGAGACCGGAGCACGGGGAATGCGGAGACCGGAGGACGGGGAATGCGGAGACCGGAGGACGGGGAATGCGGAGACCGGAGGACGGGGTATGCGGAGACTGGAGGACGGGGAATACGGAGGACGGGGAATGTGGAGACCGGGGATACGGAGGACGGGGAATGCGGAGACCGGAGGATGGGGAATACAGAGACCGGGGATACGGAGGACAGGGAATGCGGAGACCGGAGGACGGGGAATGCGGAGACTGGAGGACGGGGAATACAGAGACCGGGGAATGCGGAGACCGGAGGACGGGGAATGCGGAGACTGGAGGACGGGGAATACGGAGGACGGGGAATACAGAGACCGGGGATACGGAGGACGGGGAATGCGGAGACCGGAGGATGGGGAATACAGAGACCGGGGATACGGAGACCGGAAGACGGGGAATGCGGAGACCGGGGATACGGAGGACAGGGAATGCGGAGACCGGAGGACGGGGAATGCGGAGACCGGAGGACGGGGAATGCGGAGACCGGAGGACGGGGTATGCGGAGGACGGGGAATGTGGAGACCGGGGATACGGAGGACGGGGAATGCGGAGACTGGAGGACGGGGAATGCGGAGACTGGAGGACGGGGAATGCGGAGACCGGGGAATGCGGAGACCGGGGAATGCGGAGACCGGGGAATGCGGAGACCGGGGAATGCGGAGACCGGGGAATGCGGAGGACGGGGAATGCGGAGACCGGAGGACGGGGAATACGGAGACCGGAGGACGGGGAATACGGAGACCGGAGGACGGGGAATACGGAGACCGGAGGACGGGGAATACGGAGACCGGAGGACGGGGAATACGGAGACCGGAGGACGGGGAATGCGGAGACCGGGGATACGGAGGACGGGGGAATGCGGAGACTGGAGGACGGGGAATACAGAGACCGGGGAATGCGGAGACCGGAGGACGGGGAATGCGGAGACTGGAGGACGGGGAATGCGGAGGACGGGGAATGCGGAGACCGGAGGACGGGGAATGCGGAGACCGGAGGATGGGGAATACAGAGACCGGGGATACGGAGGACGGGGAATGCGGAGACCGGAGGATGGGGAATACAGAGACCGGGGATACGGAGGACGGGGAATGCGGAGACCGGAGGATGGGGAATACAGAGACCGGGGATACGGAGGACAGGGAATGCGGAGACCGGAGGATGGGGAATGCGGAGACTGGAGGACGGGGAATACAGAGACCGGGTAATGCGGAGACCGGAGGACGGGGAATGCGGAGACCGGAGGACGGGGAATGCGGGGACCGGAGGACGGGGAAGGCGGGGACCGGAGGACGGGGAACGCGGAGAGCGGGGAACACGGAGGACGGGGAACGCGGAGAGCGGAGGATGGGGAATGCGGAGACCGGGGATACTGAGGACGGGGAATGCGGAGGACGGAGAATGTGGAGACCGGAGGACGGGGAATGCGGAGACCGGGGATACGGAGGACGGGGAATGCGGAGACCGGAAGACGGGGAATGCGGAGACCGGGGATACGGAGGACAGGGAATGCGGAGGACGGGGAATGCGGAGACCAGGGATACGGAGGACGGGGAATGCGGAGACCGGGGATACGGAGGCCGGAGGACGGGGAATGCGGAGAATGGAGGACGGGGAATACGGAGGACGGGGAATGCGGAGACCGGAGGACGGGGAATGCGGAGACCGGAGGACGGGGTATGCGGAGACCGGAGATACGGAGGACGGGGAATGCGGAGACCGGAGGATGGGGAATACGGAGACCGGGGAATGCGGAGACCGGAGGATGGGGAATGCGGAGACCGGAGGACGGGGAATGCGGAGACCGGAGGACGGGGAATGCGGAGACCGGAGGACGGGGAATACGGAGGACGGGGAATGTGGAGACCGGAGGACGGGGAATGTGGAGACCGGAGGACGGGGAATGCGGAGACCGGAGGACGGGGAATGCGGAGACCGGAGGACGGGGAATGCGGAGACCGGAGGACGGGGAATGCGGAGACCGGAGGACGGGGAATGCGGAGACCGGAGGACGGGGAATGCGGAGACCGGGGAATGCGGAGACCGGAGGACGGGGAATGCGGAGACTGGAGGACGGGGAATGCGGAGGACGGGGAATGCGGAGACCGGAGGACGGGGAATGCGGAGACCGGGGATACGGAGGACGGGGAATGCGGAGACCGGAGGATGGGGAATACAGAGACCGGGGATACGGAGGACGGGGAATGCGGAGACCGGAGGATGGGGAATACAGAGACCGGGGATACGGAGGACGGGGAATGCGGAGACCGGAGGATGGGGAATACAGAGACCGGGGATACGGAGACCGGAGGACGGGGAATGCGGAGACCGGAGGACGGGGAATGCGGAGACCGGGGATACGGAGGACAGGGAATGCGGAGACCGGAGGACGGGGAATGCGGAGACTGGAGGACGGGGAATACAGAGACCGGGTAATGCGGAGACCGGAGGACGGGGAATGCGGAGACCGGAGGACGGGGAATGCGGAGACCGGAGGACGGGGAACGCGGAGAGCGGGGAACACGGAGGACGGGGAACGCGGAGAGCGGAGGACGGGGAATGCGGAGACCGGGGATACTGAGGACGGGGAATGCGGAGACCGGAGGTCGGGGAATACAGAGACCGGGGATACGGAGACCGGAGGACAGGGAATGCGGAGACCGGAGGATGGGGAATACAGAGACCGGGGATACGGAGACTGGAGGATGGGGAATGTGGAGGACGGGGAATGCGGAGACCGGAGGATGGGGAATACAGAGACCGGGGAATGCGGAGACCGGAGGACGGGGAATGCGGAGACCGGAGGACGGGGAATGCGGAGACCGGAGGACGGGGAATGCGGAGACCGGAGACCGGAGTGCGGAGACCGGAGGACGGGGAATGCGGAGACCGGAGATACGGAGGACGGGGAATGCGGAGACCGGAGATACGGAGGACGGGGAATGCGGAGACCGGAGATACGGAGGACGGGGAATGCGGAGACCGGAGATACGGAGGACGGGGAATGCGGAGACCGGAGATACGGAGGACGGGGAATGCGGAGACCGGAGGATGGGGAATACGGAGACCGGGGATATGGAGACCGGAGGACGGGGAATACGGAGACCGGAGGACGGGGAATGCGGAGACCGGGGAATGCGGAGACCGGAGGACGGGGTATGCGGAGACCGGAGATACGGAGGACGGGGAATGCGGAGACCGGAGGATGGGGAATACGGAGACCGGAGCACGGGGAATGCGGAGACCGGAGGACGGGGAATGCGGAGACCGGAGGACGGGGTATGCGGAGACTGGAGTACGGGGAATACGGAGGACGGGGAATGTGGAGACCAGGGATACGGAGGACGGGGAATGCGGAGACCGGAGGATGGGGAATACAGAGACCGGGGATACGGAGGACAGGGAATGCGGAGACCGGAGGACGGGGAATGCGGAGACTGGAGGACGGGGAATACAGAGACCGGGGATACGGAGGACGGGGAATGCGGAGACCGGAGGATGGTGAATACAGAGACCGGGGATACGGAGGACAGGGAATGCGGAGACCGGAGGACGGGGAATGCGGAGACTGGAGGACGGGGAATACAGAGACCGGGGAATGCGGAGACCGGAGGACGGGGAATGCGGAGACTGGAGGACGGGGAATACGGAGGACGGGGAATACAGAGACCGGGGATACGGAGGACGGGGAATGCGGAGACCGGAGGATGGTGAATACAGAGACCGGGGATACGGAGACTGGAAGACGGGGAATGCGGAGACCGGGGATACGGAGGACGGGGAATGCGGAGACCGGAGGACGGGGAATGCGGAGACCGGAGGACGGGGAATGCGGAGACCGGAGGACGGGGAATGCGGAGACCGGAGGACGGGGAATGCGGAGACCGGAGGACGGGGAATACGGAGGACGGGGAATGTGGAGACCGGGGATACGGAGGACGGGGAATGCGGAGACTGGAGGATGGGGAATACAGAGACTGGGGATACGGAGGACAGGGAATGCGGAGACTGGAGGACGGGGAATGCGGAGACTGGAGGACGGGGAATGCGGAGACCGGGGAATGCGGAGACCGGGGAATGCGGAGACCGGGGAATGCGGAGACCGGAGGACGGGGAATACGGAGACCGGAGGACGGGGAATACGGAGACCGGAGGACGGGGAATGCGGAGACCGGGGATACGGAGGACGGGGAATGCGGAGACTGGAGGACGGGGAATGCGGAGGACGGGGAATGCGGAGACCGGAGGACGGGGAATGCGGAGACCGGAGGATGGGGAATACAGAGACCGGGGATACGGAGGACGGGGAATGCGGAGACCGGAGGATGGGGAATACAGAGACCGGGGATACGGAGGACGGGGAATGCGGAGACCGGAGGATGGGGAATACAGAGACCGGGGATACGGAGGACAGGGAATGCGGAGACCGGAGGATGGGGAATGCGGAGACTGGAGGACGGGGAATACAGAGACCGGGTAATGCGGAGACCGGAGGACGGGGAATGCGGAGACCGGAGGACGGGGAATGCGGAGACCGGAGGACGGGGAATGCGGGGACCGGAGGACGGGGAATGCGGGGACCGGAGGACGGGGAACGCGGAGAGCGGGGAACACGGAGGACGGGGAACGCGGAGAGCGGAGGATGGGGAATGCGGAGACCGGGGATACTGAGGACGGGGAATGCGGAGGACGGAGAATGTGGAGACCGGAGGACGGGGAATGCGGAGACCGGGGATACGGAGGACGGGGAATGCGGAGACCGGAGGACGGGGAATGCGGAGACCGGGGATACGGAGGACAGGGAATGCGGAGACCGGAGGACGGGGAATGCGGAGACCGGAGGACGGGGAATGCGGAGACCGGAGGACGGGGAATGCGGAGACCGGAGGACGGGGAATACGGAGGACGGGGAATGTGGAGACCGGGGATACGGAGGACGGGGAATGCGGAGACTGGAGGATGGGGAATACAGAGACTGGGGATACGGAGGACAGGGAATGCGGAGACTGGAGGACGGGGAATGCGGAGACTGGAGGACGGGGAATGCGGAGACCGGGGAATGCGGAGACCGGGGAATGCGGAGACCGGGGAATGCGGAGACCGGAGGACGGGGAATACGGAGACCGGAGGACGGGGAATACGGAGACCGGAGGACGGGGAATACGGAGACCGGAGGACGGGGAATGCGGAGACCGGGGATACGGAGGACGGGGAATGCGGAGACTGGAGGACGGGGAATGCGGAGGACGGGGAATGCGGAGACCGGAGGACGGGGAATGCGGAGACCGGAGGATGGGGAATACAGAGACCGGGGATACGGAGGACGGGGAATGCGGAGACCGGAGGATGGGGAATACAGAGACCGGGGATACGGAGGACAGGGAATGCGGAGACCGGAGGATGGGGAATGCGGAGACTGGAGGACGGGGAATACAGAGACCGGGTAATGCGGAGACCGGAGGACGGGGAATGCGGAGACCGGAGGACGGGGAATGCGGAGACCGGAGGACGGGGAATGCGGGGACCGGAGGACGGGGAATGCGGGGACCGGAGGACGGGGAACGCGGAGAGCGGGGAACACGGAGGACGGGGAACGCGGAGAGCGGAGGATGGGGAATGCGGAGACCGGGGATACTGAGGACGGGGAATGCGGAGGACGGAGAATGTGGAGACCGGAGGACGGGGAATGCGGAGACCGGGGATACGGAGGACGGGGAATGCGGAGACCGGAGGACGGGGAATGCGGAGACCGGAAGACGGGGAATGCGGAGACCGGGGATACGGAGGACAGGGAATGCGGAGGACGGGGAATGCGGAGACCAGGGATACGGAGGACGGGGAATGCGGAGACCGGGGATACGGAGGACGGGGAATGCGGAGACCGGGGAATGCGGAGACCGGAGGACGGGGAATGCGGAGAATGGAGGACGGGGAATACGGAGGACGGGGAATGCGGAGACCGGAGGACGGGGAATGCGGAGACCGGAGGACGGGGTATGCGGAGACCGGAGATACGGAGGACGGGGAATGCGGAGACCGGAGGATGGGGAATACGGAGACCGGGGATACGGAGACCGGAGCACGGGGAATGCGGAGACCGGAGGACGGGGTATGCGGAGACTGGAGGACGGGGAATACGGAGGACGGGGAATGTGGAGACCGGAGGATGGGGAATACAGAGACCGGGGATACGGAGGACAGGGAATGCGGAGACCGGAGGACGGGGAATGCGGAGACTGGAGGACGGGGAATACAGAGACCGGGGAATGCGGAGACTGGAAATATTTTATTGAAATAAAATCTTGCAACCAGCTTTCATCTTATACAAAAATACAAAAAATAAATAAATACATACAGTATTCAATAAACTGGAAACATAAACAAAAACAGGACACATCTCCCTAAATCAGATATATACTTTCTACTGAATAATAACAGCCTGTATGGCTTTACTAACTGGGCAGGTAAGAAGCAGAAAAAAAAAAGTAAAAAAACATCAATGCGGAGACTGGAGGACGGGGAATACGGAGGACGGGGAATGCGGAGACCGGAGGATGGGGAATACAGAGACCGGGGATACGGAGGACGGGGAATGCGGAGACCGGAGATACGGAGGACGGGGATGCGGAGACCGGAGATACGGAGGACGGGGAATGCGGAGACCGGAGATACGGAGGACGGGGAATGCGGAGACCGGAGATACGGAGGACGGGGAGACCGGAGGACGGGGTATGCGGAGACCGGAGGACGGGGTATGCGGAGACTGGAGGATGGGGAATACGGAGACCGGAGATACGGAGGACGGGGAATGCGGAGACCGGAGATATGGAGGACGGGGAATGCGGAGACCGGAGATACGGAGGACGGGGAATGCGGAGGACGGGGAATGCGGAGACCGGAGGATGGGGAATACGGAGACCGGGGAATGCGGAGACCGGGGAATGCGGAGACCGGAGGACGGGGAATGCGGAGACCGGAGGACGGGGTATGCGGAGACTGGAGGACGGGGAATACGGAGGACGGGGAATGTGGAGCCCGGAGGACGGGGAATGCGGAGACCGGGGATACGGAGGACGGGGAATGCGGAGACCGGAGGATGGGGAATACAGAGACCGGGGATACGGAGGACGGGGAATGCGGAGACCGGGGATACGGAGGACGGGAAATGCGGAGACCGGAGGATGGGGAATACGGAGACCGGGGAATGCGGAGACCGGGGAATGCGGAGACCGGGGAATGCGGAGACCGGAGGACGGGGAATGCGGAGACCGGAGGACGGGGTATGCGGAGACTGGAGGACGGGGAATACGGAGGACGGGGAATGTGGAGCCCGGGGATACGGAGGACGGGGAATGCGGAGACCGGAGGATGGGGAATACAGAGACCGGGGATACGGAGGACGGGGAATGCGGAGACCGGAGGATGGGGAATACAGAGACCGGGGATACGGAGACTGGAGGACGGGGAATGCGGAGACCGGAGGACGGGGAATGCGGAGACCGGAGGACGGGGAATGCGGAGACCGGAAGACGGGGAATGCGGAGACCGGAGGACGGGGTATGCGGAGACCGGAAGACGGGGAATGCGGAGACCGGGGATACGGAGGACAGGGAATGCGGAGACCGGAGGACGGGGAATGCGGAGACTGGAGGACGGGGAATACAGAGACCGGGTAATGCGGAGACCGGAGGACGGGGAATGCGGAGACCGGAGGACGGGGAATGCGGAGACCGGAGGACGGGGAATGCGGAGACCGGAGGACGGGGAATGCGGGGACCGGAGGACGGGGAACGCGGAGAGCGGGGAACACGGAGGATGGGGAACGCGGAGAGCGGAGGACGGGGAATGCGGAGACCGGGGATACTGAGGACGGGGAATGCGGAGACCGGAGGTCGGGGAATACAGAGACCGGGGATACGGAGACCGGAGGATGGGGAATGTGGAGGACGGGGAATGCGGAGACCGGGGATACGGAGACCGGAGGACGGGGAATGCGGAGACCGGAGGACGGGGAATGCGGAGACCGGAGGACGGGGAATGCGGAGACCGGAGTGCGGAGACCGGAGGACGGGGAATGCGGAGACCGGAGATACGGAGGACGGGGAATGCGGAGACCGGAGATACGGAGGACGGGGAATGCGGAGACCGGAGATACGGAGGACGGGGAATGCGGAGACCGGAGATACGGAGGACGGGGAATGCGGAGACCGGAGATACGGAGGACGGGGAATGCGGAGACCGGAGATACGGAGGACGGGGAATGCGGAGACCGGAGATACGGAGGACGGGGAATGCGGAGATCGGAGATACGGAGGACGGGGAATGCGGAGACCGGAGATACGGAGGACGGGGAATGCGGAGACCGGAGGATGGGGAATATGGAGACCGGGGATACGGAGACCGGAGGACGGGGAATACGGAGACCGGAGGACGGGGAATACGGAGACCGGGGAATGCGGAGACCGGAGGACGGGGAATGCGGAGACCGGAGGACGGGGTATGCGGAGACCGGAGGATGGGGAATACGGAGACCGGGGATACGGAGACCGGAGCACGGGGAATGCGGAGACCGGAGGACGGGGTATGCGGAGACTGGAGGATGGGGAATACAGAGACCGGGGATACGGAGGACGGGGAATGTGGAGACCGGGGATACGGAGGACGGGGAATGCGGAGACCGGAGGATGGGGAATACAGAGACCGGGGATACGGAGGACAGGGAATGCGGAGACCGGAGGACGGGGAATGCGGAGACTGGAGGACGGGGAATACAGAGACCGGGGAATGCGGAGACCGGAGGACGGGGAATGCGGAGACTGGAGGACGGGGAATACGGAGGACGGGGAATGCGGAGACCGGAGGACGGGGAATACAGAGACCGGGGATACGGAGGACAGGGAATGCGGAGACCGGGGATACGGAGGACGGGGAATGCGGAGACCGGGGATACGGAGGACGGGGAATGCGGAGATCGGAGATACGGAGGACGGGGAATGCGGAGACCGGAGGATGGGGAATACAGAGACCGGGGATACGGAGGACAGGGAATGCGGAGACCGGAGGACGGGGAATGCGGAGACTGGAGGACGGGGAATACAGAGACCGGGGAATGCGGAGACCGGAGGACGGGGAATGCGGAGACCGGAGGACGGGGAATGCGGAAACCGGAGGACGGGGAATGCGGAGACCGGAGGACGGGGAATGCGGAGACCGGAAGACGGGGAATGCGGAGACTGGAGGACGGGGAATGCGGAGACTGGAGGACGGGGTATGCGGAGACTGGAGGACGGGGAATATGGAGGACGGGGAATGTG
The DNA here is from genome assembly GCF_062004578.1 of Staurois parvus. Taxonomy (NCBI): domain Eukaryota; kingdom Metazoa; phylum Chordata; class Amphibia; order Anura; family Ranidae; genus Staurois; species Staurois parvus. Next base: position 33,041 of record NW_028319955.1, on the reverse strand, counting down.
GAGACCGGGGATACGGAGGACGGGGAATGCGGAGACCGGAGGATGGGGAATACAGAGACCGGGGATACGGAGGACAGGGAATGCGGAGACTGGAGGACAGGGAATACAGAGACCGGGGAATGCGGAGACCGGAGGACGGGGAATGCGGAGACTGGAGGACGGGGAATACGGAGGACGGGGAATGCGGAGACCGGAGGACGGGGAATACAGAGACCGGGGATACGGAGGACAGGGAATGCGGAGACCGGAGGATGGGGAATGCGGAGACCGGAAGACGGGGAATGCGGAGACCGGGGATACGGAGGACAGGGAATGCGGAGACCGGAGGACGGGGAATGCGGAGACCGGAGGACGGGGAATGCGGAGACCGGAGGACGGGGAATGCGGAGACCGGAGGACGGGGAATGCGGAGACTGGAGGACGGGGAATACAGAGACCGGGGAATGCGGAGACCGGAGGACGGGGAATGCGGAGAGCGGGGAACACGGAGGACGGGGAACGCGGAGAGCGGAGACCGGGGATACTGAGGACGGGGAATGCGGAGACCGGAGGTCGGGGAATACAGAGACCGGAGGATGGGGAATACAGAGACCGGGGATACGGAGACCGGAGGATGGCGAATGTGGAGGATGGGGAATGCGGAGACTGGAGGATGGGGAATACAGAGACCGGGGATACGGAGACCGGAGGACGGGGAATGCGGAGACCGGAGGACAGGGAATGCGGAGACCGGAGGACGGGGAATGCGGAGACCGGAGGATGGGGAATGCGGAGACCGGAGTGCGGAGACCGGAGGACGGGGAATGCGGAGACCGGAGATACGGAGGACGGGGAATGCGGAGACCGGAGATACGGAGGACGGGGAATGCGGAGACTGGAGATACGGAGGACGGGGAATGCGGAGACCGGAGATACGGAGGACGGGGAATGCGGAGACCAGGGATACGGAGACCGGAGCACGGGGAATGCGGAGACCGGAGGACGGGGTATGCGGAGACTGGAGGATGGGGAATACAGAGACTGGGGATACGGAGGACAGGGAATGCGGAGACCGGAGGACGGGGAATGCGGAGACTGGAGGACGGGGAATGTGGAGACTGGAGGACGGGGAATATGGAGGACGGGTAATGCGGAGACCGGGGATACGGAGGACGGAGAATGCGGAGACCGGAGGGGGGGTGAGGCGAGGGGGGGGGGGAGGTGGAGGAGGTGAAGGGGGGGGGGAAGGGGGAGGTGAGGTGGAGGAGGTGAAGTGGGGGGGGGGAGGGGGAGGTGAGGTGGTGGGGTTGAGGTGGGAGGAGGGGGTGAAGTGGGGGAGGGGGTGAAGTGGAGGGGGTGAGGTGGGGGGGAGGGGGTGAAGTGGGGGGGGAGGCGGTGGGAGGAGGGGGTAAAGTGGGGGAGGTGAGGTGGGGGTGAAGTGGGGGGGGGGAGGTGGTGGGGGGCGGGGGAGGGGGAGGCAAGGGGGGGGAGGTGGGGAGGTGAAGCGGTGGGGGGAGGGGGTGAGTTGGGGGGGGGAGGTGGGGGAGGAGGTGAGGTGGTCGGGGTGAAGTGGGGGGGGGTGAGGTGGAGGGGTCTCAGATATTATACAGGGGGGGGGAGGTGAGGTGGTGGGGGTGAAGTGGGGAGGTGAGGTGGTGGGGGTGAAGTGGGGGGGAGGTGAGGAGGTGGGGGGGGAGGTGAGGAGGTGGGGGGGGGTGAAGTGGTGGGGGTGAGGTGGAGGGGTCTCAGATATTATACACGGGGGGGGGGGGGGAGGTGGGGGGGGAGGGGTGAAGTGGGGGATGGGGGGAGGGGTCTCAGATATTATACTCGGTCCCTATGATCTCCTCCATCATTCTCTATCATCCCTCCATCATACTCGGTGTCGCTGTCATGGTAGCGGCGGTGGTTGTGGCCCCTCCTCTCTGGTCCTTTGTCTATGCGGGGCCCCTCCCCGCTCCTCCAGTCTGGGACGGCAGTGATCGGTGTCGGGTGGATGGGTGTCGGGCGGTGATCGGTGTCGGGCGGTGATCGGTGTCGGGTGGATGGGTGTCGCTGGGCGGAGATGGGACACGTTCTGTCCTTCACACATTGCAGTAAGTCGGTCCCGTTATGTCCTCCATCATCCCTCCATCATCCAGACCCGACACCCACCCGGAGCCGCTCCGGTACACAGATATCTATACATGTCACGTGTCTCCGCCCCTCCCCGCCGGCTGTATACATGTGTGTATGTCTCGGGTGTGACGGGGTACACAGGCAGTATATCGGGGTACACAGGCACTATATGGGGGTACACAGGCAGTATATAGGGGTACACAGGCAGTATATAGGGGTACACTCTGGTTATACGGGGTACACAGGCACTATATTGGGGTACACAGGCACTATATGGGGTACACAGGCACTATATCAGGGTACACTCTGGTTATACGGGGTACACAGGCACTATATGGGATACAGAGGCAGTGAATAGGGGTACACAGGCACTATATCGGGGTACACTCTGGTTATGCGGGGTACACAGGCACTATATGGGGGTACACAGGCACTATATCGGGGTACACTCTGTCATTGATATTGAGAATCAGTTTTCTGATACAAAGTTCTCTCCTCATATACTGCCATCGCACTACAATCCCCTCCCCCCTCCCAGTCTATGATGTCACACTCTGTATATACCGTATACTCCGCTCTGTATATATCAGTCATTATGTGTCTTCTTCCTGCAGAGGACGCTCCATCTACCACCTCCAGCACCCCCGACTCCTGCCCCCCGGATGGTATGAGCTCTACATACATTATATGGGGGGACTCTGTTATATGGAGGGACTCTGTTATATGGGGGGGCTCTGTTATATGGGGGGATCCTGTTATATGGAGGGATCCTGTTATATGGAGGGATCCTGTTATATGGGGGGAACAGCTGAATCACATGATATGGAGGTGATTGGAGCACCTGAATCACATGATATGGAGGGGATTGGAGCACCTGAATCACATGATATGGAGGGGATTGGAGCACCTGAATCACATGATATGGAGGGGATTGGAACACCTGAATCACATGATATGGAGGGGATTGGAACACCTGAATCACATGATATGGAGGGGATTGGAGCACCTGAATCACATGATATGGAGGGGATTGGAACACCTGAATCACATGATATGGAGGGGATTGGAACACCTGAATCACATGATATGGAGGGGATTGGAACACCTGAATCACATGAAATGGAAAGGATTGGAACACCTGAATCACATGATATGGAGGGGATTGGAACACCTGAATCACATGATTGGAGGGGATTGGAACACCCGAATCACATGATTGGGAGGGGATTGGAACACCCGAATCACATGATATGGAGGGGATTGGAACACCCGAATCACATGATATGGAGGGGATTGGAACACCTGAATCACATGAAATGGAGGGGATTAGAACACCTGAATCACGTGATATGGAGGGGATTGGAACACCCGAATCACATGATTGGGAGGGGATTGGAACACCCGAATCACGTGATATGGAGGAGATTGGAACACCCGAATCACGTGATATGGAGGGGATTGGAACACCCGAATCACGTGATATGGAGGGGATTGGAACACCCGAATCACGTGATATGGAGGGGATTGGAACACCCGAATAACGTGATATGGAGGGGATTGGAACACCTGAATCACGTGATATGGAGGGGATTGGAACACCTGAATCACGTGATATGGAGGGGATTGGAGCACCTGAATCACGTGATATGGAGGAGATTGGAGCACCTGAATCACATGATTGGGAGGGGATTGGAACACCTGAATCACATGATATGGAGGGGATTGGAGCACCTGAATCACATGATATGGAGGGGATTGGAGCACCTGAATCACATGATATGGAGGGGATTGGAGCACCTGAATCACATGATTGGGAGGGGATTGGAACACCTGAATCACATGATATGGAGGGGATTGGAGCACCTGAATCACATGATATGGAGGGGATTGGAGCACCTGAATCACATGATATGGAGGGGATTGGAGCACCGGAATCACATGGTATGGAGGGGCGGGGACACTGGAATCACATGGTATGGAGGGCGGGGACACTGGAATCACATGGTATGGAGGGCGGGGACACTGGAATCACATGGTATGGAGGGCGGGGACACCGGAATCACATGGTATGGAGGGGATTGGAACACCTGAATCACATGGTATGGAGGGGCGGGGACACTGGAATCACATGGTATGGAGGGGCGGGGACACTGGAATCACATGGTATGGAGGGCGGGGACACTGGAATCACATGGTATGGAGGGGCGGGGACACTGGAATCACATGGTATGGAGGGCGGGGACACTGGAATCACATGGTATGGAGGGCGGGGACACTGGAATCACATGGTATGGAGGGGCGGGGACACTGGAATCACATGGTATGGAGGGCGGGGACACTGGAATCACATGGTATGGAGGGCGGGGACACTGGAATCACATGGTATGGAGGGCGGGGACACTGGAATCACATGGTATGGAGGGCGGGGACAATACTGTGGTGTATATAATGACTGGTCTGTATTGTATCTCATCGTTGTTTTGGAACATTTCCATAAGTGTCTATCATTGGCCTTCATACTGGGCGGGGCTATTAATCTCCTCCCACAGGTGGGAGCGGGGAAGATATGCGGCTGTGGTCAGGTGATTTCCTGTTCTAGTTGTCACGTGTGCCCGGCCGCCGTGTTGTATATGTTGTGTAGACGTGTCCCATGATGTTCTCTCATGTCGTGTTTCTTGTCCTTCCGGCTCTTCCCGTCTGTGAACCAATGAGATCAGAGGTGCATACTCCAGACTCCTCCCATCCGGCCCCCGCGGAGCAGTGTAGGTGTAACCCAATACACAGAATAAGGACCGCCTCCTCTCACCGCCATCTCACGTGTTGTATGTGTATTGCAGACGATGGAGATGACGCCACGGTGACCCTGGCTGATCTGTGGCCCCTATCTTCACCTCAGGATCCCACCTTCTCCTACATCACCATTGGAAGCTCCACCCCTACAGCTCGCCCTCCGGCTAGGGCCCGCAGGGGGCGTGGCCTAGGCAGAGGGCGGGGGACCCAGAAAGAGGAGCCGGGTGAGGACATGGTGTCCTATGTTCTTCTAGAGAAGATGCGTCACATGACCCAAGCCTTGCCACCACCCAGGGGCCACGAGGAGAAGACCTCCATGGAACACCCTGAGCCGAGGCTGGATCTTCAGGATGCTGGTGAGACTGAAATGTACATTGTATGATGACACGGGGCCACGCCGCCGCTACACATGTACACGGGCCACACCACCGCTACACATGTACACGGGGCCACACCACCACTACACATGTACACGGGGCCACAGTGCCGCTACACATGTACACGGGGCCACACCGCCACTACACATGTACACGGGGCCAGGGGCAGGTTACAGGGTTTAGGGAGCGTATAGTTGTGTTTGAGGGTGTTAGGACCGGGGTATGGGGATCAGGAGATGTCGGGGGTGTTAGGACCGGGGTATGGGGATCAGGAGATGTCGGGGTGTTGGGGGTGTTAGGACCGGGGTATGGGGATCAGGAGATGTCGGGGTGTCGGGGGTGTTAGGACCGGGGTATGGGGATCAGGAGATGTCGGGGTGTCGGGGGGTGTTAGGACCGGGGTATGGGGATCAGGAGATGTCGGGGTGTCGGGGGTGTTAGGACCGGGGTATGGGGATCAGGAGATGTCGGGGTGTCGGGGGTGTTAGGACCGGGGTATGGGGATCAGGAGATGTCGGGGTGTCGGGGGGTGTTAGGCCGGGGTATGGGGATCAGGAGATGTCGGGGTGTCGGGGGGTGTTAGGCCGGGGTATGGGGATCAGGAGATGTCGGGGTGTCGGGGGGTGTTAGGACCGGGGTATGGGGATCAGGAGATGTCGGGGTGTCGGGGGTGTTAGGACCGGGGTATGGGGATCAGGAGATGTCGGGGTGTCGGGGGGTGTTAGGACCGGGGTATGGGGATCAGGAGATGTCGGGGTGTTAGGCCGGGGTATGGGGATCAGGAGATGTCGGGGTGTCGGGGGGTGTTAGGACCGGGGTATGGGGATCAGGAGATGTCGGGGGGTGTTAGGACTGGGGTATGGGGATCAGGAGATGTCGGGGTGTCGGGGGGTGTTAGGACTGGGGTATGGGGTTCAGGAGATGTCGGGGTGTCGGGGGGTGTTAGGACGGGGGTATGGGGATCAGGAGATGTCGGGGTGTCGGGGGGTGTTAGGACGGGGGTATGGGGATCAGGAGATGTCGGGGTGTCAGGGGGTGTTAGGACCGGGGTATGGGGATCAGGAGATGTCGGGGTGTCAGGGGGTGTTAGGACCGGGGTATGGGGTTCAGGAGATGTCGGGGTGTGTTAGGACTGGGGTATGGGGTTCAGGAGATGTCGGGGTGTCGGGGGGTTTTAGGACGGGGGTATGGGGATCAGGAGATGTCGGGGTGTCGGGGGGTGTTAGGACCGGGGTATGGGGTTCAGGAGATGTCGGGGTGTCGGGGGTGTTAGGACCGGGGTATGGGGATCAGGAGATGTCGGGGTGTCGGGAGGTGTTAGGACCGGGGTGTGGGGATCAGGAGATGTCGGGGTGTCGGGGGGTGTTAGGACCGGGGTATGGGGTTCAGGAGATGTCGGGGTGTCGGTGGGTGTTAGGACCGGGGTGTGGGGATCAGGAGATGTCGGGGTGTCGGGGGGTGTTAGGACCGGGGTGTGGGGATCAGGAGATGTCGGGGTGTCGGGGGGTGTTAGGACCGGGGTGTGGGGATCAGGAGATGTCGGGGTGTCGTGGGGTGTTAGGACCGGGGTGTGGGGATCAGGAGATGGGGTGTCGGGGGGTGTTAGGACCGGGGTGTGGGGATCAGGAGATGTCGGGGTGTCGGGGGGTGTTAGGACCGGGGTGTGGGGATCAGGAGATGTCGGGGTGTCGGGGGGTGTTAGGCCGGGGTATGGGGATCAGGAGATGTCGGGGTGTCGGGGGGTGTTAGGACCGGGGTGTGGGGATCAGGAGATGTCGGGGTGTCGGGGGGTGTTAGGCCGGGGTATGGGGATCAGGAGATGTCGGGGTGTCGGGGGGTGTTAGGACCGGGGTGTGGGGATCAGGAGATGTCGGGGTGTCGTGGGGTGTTAGGACCGGGGTGTGGGGATCAGGAGATGTCGGGGTGTCGGGGGGTGTTAGGACCGGGGTGTGGGGATCAGGAGATGTCGGGGTGTCGTGGGGTGTTAGGACCGGGGTGTGGGGATCAGGAGATGTCGGGGTGTCGGGGGTGTTAGGCCGGGGTATGGGGATCAGGAGATGTCGGGGTGTCGGGGGGTGTTAGGACCGGGGTGTGGGGATCAGGAGATGTCGGGGTGTCGTGGGGTGTTAGGACCGGGGTGTGGGGATCAGGAGATGTCGGGGTGTCGGGGGGGGTGTTAAGCCGGGGTATGGGGATCAGGAGATGTCGGGGTGTCGGGGGGTGTTAGGACCGGGGTGTGGGGATCAGGAGATGTCGGGGTGTCGTGGGGTGTTAGGACCGGGGTATGGGGATCAGGAGATGTCGGGGTGTCAGGAGGTGTTAGGACCGGGGTATGGGGATCAGGAGATGTCGGGGTGTCAGGAGGGAGGGGTCACACATGGACCGATATGGATGAACCCGAGCTCCCGTAGACTACGGCCCCCCAGACTACGGCCCCCCAGACTACGACCCCCAGACTACGGCCCCCCAGACTACGGCCCCCAGACTGTGACCCCCAGACTGTGACCCCCAGACTGTGACCCCCAGACTGTGGCCCCCAGACTACGCCCCCCAGACTACGCCCTCCAGACTACGCCCTCCAGACTACGCCCTCCAGACTACGGCCCCCAGACTACGGCCCCCAGACTACGACCCCCAGACTGTGGCCCCTACACTCACCCGTCTCCCCCCTTCCTCTGTCCTCCCTGTGGGGTCATCTCACAGAAGTCCTGACGTGTCCCCGATGTTTAGTGGCCCTCGGCCTGTCCAGGATGGGGGGCGGTATTCAAGGGGCGGGTCACCCGGGGACAGAGGTGGGGGAGGAGGGACAATATTTGTAGTCGGTCGGCTTTCTGTATTGGCTGAGATAATCCCACATCCCGGGCCGAGCGCAGCCCCTCCCCCTCCGGGACAGCCAATCAGAGCTCGGGTTCATCCATATCGGTCCATGTGTGACCCCTCCCTTCTTCTGTGACCCCAGGATCCCTGATCACCCTTCTGTGACCCCCCCCCCCATAGATATGAAGTCTCGCCCCCCCCCATAGATATGAAGAGTCTGGCCCCCCCCCCCCATAGATATGAAGAGTCTGGCCCCCCCCCCATAGATATGAAGAGTCTGGGCCCCCCCCCATAGATATGAAGAGTCTGCCCCCCCCCCCATAGATATGAAGAGTCTGCCCCCCCATAGATATGAAGAGTCTGGGCCCCCCCCATAGATGTGAAGAGTCTGGGCCCCCCCCCATAGATATGAAGAGTCTGGCCCCCCCCCATAGATTTGAAGAGTCTGGCCCCCCCATAGATATGAAGAGTCTTGGCCCCCCCCCATAGATATGAAGAGTCTGGCCCCCCCCATAGATATGAAGAGTCTGGCCCCCCCATAGATATGAAGAGTCTGGCCCCCCCCATAGATATGAAGAGTCTGGCCCCCCCCCCATAGATATGAAGAGTCTGCCCCCCCCATAGATATGAAGAGTCTGGCCCCCCCCATAGATATGAAGAGTCTGGGCCCCCCCCCCCATAGATATGAAGAGTCTGGGCCCCCCCCCCCATAGATATGAAGAGTCTGCCCCCCCCCCATAGATATGAAGAGTCTGCCCCCCCCCCCCATAGATATGAAGAGTCTGCCCCCCCCATAGATATGAAGAGTGTGCCCCCCCCATAGATATGAAGAGTCTGGGCCCCCCCCCATAGATATGAAGAGTCTGGGCCCCCCCCCCATAGATATGAAGAGTCTGGGCCCCCCCCATAGATATGAAGAGTCTGGGCCCCCCCCCATAGATGTGAAGAGTCTGGCCCCCCCCCCATAGATGTGAAGAGTCTGGCCCCCCCCCCCCATAGATGTGAAGAGTCTGGCCCCCCCCCCATAGATATGAAGAGTCTGCCCCCCCCCCCGTAGATATGAAGAGTCTGGCCCCCCCCCATAGATATGAAGAGTCTGGCCCCCCCCCCCCCCCCATAGATATGAAGAGTCTGGGCCACCCCCATAGATATGAAGAGTCTGGGGCCCCCCCCCCCATAGATATGAAGAGTCTGGGCCCCCCCCCATAGATATGAAGTCTCGCCACCCCCCCATAGATATGAAGAGTCTGCCCCCCCCCCCATAGATATGAAGAGTCTGGGGCCCCCCCATAGATATGAAGAGTCTGGCCCCCCCCCATGGATATGAAGAGTCTGGGCCACCCCCATAGATATGAAGAGTCTGGCCCCCCCCATAGATATGAAGAGTCTGGGCCCCCCCATAGATATGAAGAGTCTGGGCCCCCCCATAGATATGAAGAGTCTGGGCCCCCCCCCATAGATATGAAGAGTCTGGGCCCCCCCCATAGATATGAAGAGTCTGCCCCCCCCCCATATATATGAAGAGTCTGGGCCCCCCCATAGATATGAAGAGTCTGGCCCCCCCCCCCATAGATATGAAGAGTCTGGGCCCCCCCATAGATATGAAGAGTCTGCCCCCCCCCATAGATATGAAGAGTCTGCCCCCCCCCCCATAGATATGAAGAGTCTGCCCCCCCCCATAGATATGAAGAGTCTGCCCCCCCCATAGATATGAAGAGTCTGGGGCCCCCCCCATAGATATGAAGAGTCTGGGCCCCCCCCCCATAGATATGAAGAGTCTGGGCCCCCCCCATAGATATGAAGAGTCTGGCCCCCCCCCATGGATATGAAGAGTCTGGGCCACCCCCATAGATATGAAGAGTCTGGGCCCCCCCCATAGATATGAAGAGTCTGGGCCCCCCCATAGATATGAAGAGTCTGGGCCCCCCCCATATATATGAGAGTCTGGGCCCCCCCATAGATATGAAGAGTCTGGCCCCCCCCCCCATAGATATGAAGAGTCTGGGCCCCCCCATAGATATGAAGAGTCTGCCCCCCCCCCCATAGATATGAAGAGTCTGGGCCCCCCCCCCCCATAGATATGAAGAGTCTGCCCCCCCCCATAGATATGAAGAGTCTGGCCCCCCCATAGATATGAAGAGTCTGGCCCCCCCCATAGATATGAAGAGCTGGCCCCCCCCCATAGATATGAAGAGTCTGGCCCCCCCCCATAGATATGAAGAGTCTGGCCCCCCCCCATAGATATGAAGAGTCTGGCCCCCCCCCATAGATATGAAGAGTCTGGGGCCCCCCCCCCCATAGATATGAAGAGTCTGGGCCCCCCCCCCATAGATATGAAGTCTCGCCACCCCCCCATAGATATGAAGAGTCTGCCCCCCCCCCATAGATATGAAGAGTCTGGGCCCCCCCCATAGATATGAAGAGTCTGGCCTCCCCCCCATGGATATGAAGAGTCTGGGCCACCCCCATAGATATGAAGAGTCTGGCCCCCCCCCCATAGATATGAAGAGTCTGGGCCCCCCCCATAGATATGAAGAGTCTGGGCCCCCCCCATAGATATGAAGAGTCTGGGCCCCCCCCATAGATATGAAGAGTCTGGGCCCCCCCCCCATAGATATGAAGAGTCTGGGCCCCCCCATAGATATGAAGAGTCTGCCCCCCCCCCATATATATGAAGAGTCTGGGCCCCCCCATAGATATGAAGAGTCTGGGCCCCCCCATAGATATGAAGAGTCTGGCCCCCCCCCCATAGATATGAAGAGTCTGCCCCCCCCCATAGATATGAAGAGTCTGCCCCCCCCCATAGATATGAAGAGTCTGCCCCCCCCCATAGATATGAAGAGTCTGCCCCCCCCCATAGATATGAAGAGTCTGGGCCCCCCCCCATAGATATGAAGAGTCTGGGCCCCCCCCCCATAGATATGAAGAGTCTGGGCCCCCCCCATAGATATGAAGAGTCTGGCCCCCCCCCATGGATATGAAGAGTCTGGGCCACCCCCATAGATATGAAGAGTCTGGGCCACCCCCATAGATATGAAGAGTCTGGCCCCCCCCCCATAGATATGAAGAGTCTGGGCCCCCCCCAATATATATGAAGAGTCTGGGCCCCCCCATAGATATGAAGAGTCTGGGCCCCCCCATAGATATGAAGAGTCTGGCCCCCCCCCCATAGATATGAAGAGTCTGCCCCCCCCCATAGATATGAAGAGTCTGCCCCCCCCCATAGATATGAAGAGTCTGCCCCCCCATAGATATGAAGAGTCTGCCCCCCCCATAGATATGAAGAGTCCCTGCCCCCCCCCATAGATATGAAGAGTCTGCCCCCCCATAGATATGAAGAGTCTGGCCCCCCCCCCCATAGATATGAAGAGTCTGCCCCCCCCCATAGATATGAAGAGTCTGGCCCCCCCCATAGATATGAAGAGTCTGGCCCCCCCCCATAGATATGAAGAGTCTGCCCCCCCCCATAAATATGAAGAGTCTGGGCCACCCCCATAGATATGAAGAGTCTGGGGCCCCCCCCCATAGATATGAAGAGTCTGGGCCCCCCCCCATAGATATGAAGTCTCGGCCCCCCCCCCATAGATATGAAGAGTCTGCCCCCCCCCCATAGATATGAAGAGTCTGGGCCCCCCCCATAGATATGAGAGTCTGGCCCCCCCCCATGGATATGAAGAGTCTGGGCCACCCCCATAGATATGAAGAGTCTGGCCCCCCCCCATAGATATGAAGAGTCTGGGCCCCCCCCATAGATATGAAGAGTCTGGCCCCCCCCCATAGATATGAAGAGTCTGGGCCCCCCCCCATAGATATGAAGAGTCTGGGCCCCCCCCATAGATATGAAGAGTCTGCCCCCCCCCATATATATGAAGAGTCTGGGCCCCCCCATAGATATGAAGAGTCTGGGCCCCCCCCCCCATAGATATGAAGAGTCTGGGCCCCCCCATAGATATGAAGAGTCTGCCCCCCCCCCATAGATATGAAGAGTCTGCCCCCCCCCCATAGATATGAAGAGTCTGCCCCCCCCCCATAGATATGAAGAGTCTGCCCCCCCATAGATATGAAGAGTCTGGGGCCCCCCCCATAGATATGAAGAGTCTGGGCCCCCCCCCCATAGATATGAAGAGTCTGGGCCCCCCCCATAGATATGAAGAGTCTGGCCCCCCCCCCATGGATATGAAGAGTCTGGGCCACCCCCATAGATATGAAGAGTCTGGCCCCCCCCCCCATAGATATGAAGAGTCTGGGCCCCCCCCATAGATATGAAGAGTCTGGGGCCCCCCCCATATATATGAAGAGTCTGGGCCCCCCCATAGATATGAAGAGTCTGGCCCCCCCCCCATAGATATGAAGAGTCTGGGCCCCCCCCATAGATATGAAGAGTCTGCCCCCCCCCATAGATATGAAGAGTCTGCCCCCCCCATAGATATGAAGAGTCTGCCCCCCCATAGATATGAAGAGTCTGGGCCCCCCCCCCCATAGATATGAAGAGTCTGCCCCCCCCCCATAGATATGAAGAGTCTGGCCCCCCCCATAGATATGAAGAGTCTGGCCCCCCCCCATAGATATGAAGAGTCTGCCCCCCCCATAGATATGAAGAGTCTGGCCCCCCCCCATAGATATGAAGAGTCTGGCCCCCCCCCCATAGATATGAAGAGTCTGGCCCCCCCCATAGATATGAAGAGTCTGGCCCCCCCCCATAGATATGAAGAGTCTGGGCCCCCCCCCCCCCATAGATATGAAGAGTCCTGGGCCCCCCCCCCCATAGATATGAAGTCTGGCCACCCCCCCATAGATATGAAGAGTCTGCCCCCCCCCCATAGATATGAAGAGTCTGGGCCCCCCCCATAGATATGAAGAGTCTGGCCCCCCCCCCATGGATATGAAGAGTCTGGCCCCCCCCCATAGATATGAAGAGTCTGGCCCCCCCCCATAGATATGAAGAGTCTGGGCCCCCCCCCATAGATATGAAGAGTCTGGCCCCCCCCATAGATATGAAGAGTCTGGGCCCCCCCCCCATAGATATGAAGAGTCTGGGCCCCCCCCCATAGATATGAAGAGTCTGCCCCCCCCCATAGATATGAAGAGTCTGGCCCCCCCCATAGATATGAAGAGTCTGTGCCCCCCCCCATAGATATGAAGAGTCTGGGCCCCCCCCATAGATATGAAGAGTCTGCCCCCCCCCATAGATATGAAGAGTCTGCCCCCCCCCATAGATATGAAGAGTCTGCCCCCCCCATAGATATGAAGAGTCTGGGCCCCCCCCCATAGATATGAAGAGTCTGGGCCCCCCCCATAGATATGAAGAGTCTGGGCCCCCCCCCATAGATATGAAGAGTCTGGGCCCCCCCCATAGATATGAAGAGTCTGGCCCCCCCCCATGGATATGAAGAGGTCTGGGCCACCCCCATAGATATGAAGAGTCTGGCCCCCCCCATAGATATGAAGAGTCTGGCCCCCCCCCATAGATATGAAGAGTCTGGGCCCCCCCCATAGATATGAAGAGTCTGGGCCCCCCCCATATATATGAAGAGTCTGGGCCCCCCCATAGATATGAAGAGTCTGGCCCCCCCCCCCATAGATATGAAGAGTCTGGGCCCCCCATAGATATGAAGAGTCTGCCCCCCCCCCATAGATATGAAGAGTCTGCCCCCCCCATAGATATGAAGAGTCTGCCCCCCCCCCCATAGATATGAAGAGTCTGCCCCCCCCATAGATATGAAGAGTCTGCCCCCCCCATAGATATGAAGAGTCTGGGCCCCCCCCCATAGATATGAAGAGTCTGGGCCCCCCCCCCATAGATATGAAGAGTCTGGGCCCCCCCCCATAGATATGAAGAGTCTGGGCCCCCCCCCCATAGATATGAAGAGTCTGCCCCCCCCCATATATATGAAGAGTCTGGGCCCCCCCCATAGATATGAAGAGTCTGGCCCCCCCCCCATAGATATGAAGAGTCTGGGCCCCCCCATAGATATGAAGAGTCTGGGCCCCCCCCCCCATAGATATGAAGAGTCTGGGCCCCCCCCCCATAGATATGAAGAGTCTGGGCCCCCCCCCCATAGATATGAAGAGTCTGGGCCCCCCCCCCATAGATATGAAGAGTCTGGGCCCCCCCCATAGATATGAAGAGTCTGCCCCCCCCCCCATATATATGAAGAGTCTGGGCCCCCCCCATAGATATTAGGAGTCTGGCCCCCCCCATAGATATTAGGAGTCTGGGCCCCCCCCCATAGATGTGAAGAGTCTGGGCCCCCCCCCATAGATATGAAGAGTCTGGGCCCCCCCCCCATAGATATGAAGAGTCTGGCCCCCCCCCCATAGATATGAAGAGTCTGGGCCCCCCCCCATAGATATGAAGAGTCTGGCCCCCCCCCATAGATATGAAGAGTCTGGCCCCCCCCCATAGATATGAAGAGTCTGGCCCCTCCCCCATAGATATGAAGAGTCTGGCCCCTCCCCCATAGATATGAAGAGTCTGGCCCCTCCCCCATAGATATGAAGAGTCTGGCCCCTCCCCCATAGATATGAAGAGTCTGGGCCCCCCCCCCATAGATATGAAGAGTCTGGGCCCCCCCCCCATAGATATGAAGAGTCTGCCCCCCCCATAGATATGAAGAGTCTGGGCCCCCCCCATAGATATGAAGAGTCTGCCCCCCCCATAGATATGAAGAGTCTGGCCCCCCCCCATAGATATGAAGAGTCTGGCCCCCCCCCCATAGGTATGAAGAGTCTGCCCCCCCCCCATAGATATGAAGAGTCTGCCCCCCCCCATAGATATGAAGAGTCTGCCCCCCCCATAGATATGAAGAGTCTGGGCCCCCCCCATAGATATGAAGAGTCTGGGCCCCCCCCCATAGATATGAAGAGTCTGCCCCCCCCCCATAGATATGAAGAGTCTGGGCCCCCCCCATAGATATGAAGAGTCTGGGCCCCCCCCCATAGATATGAAGAGTCTGGCCCCCCCCCATAGATATGAAGAGTCTGGCCCCCCCCCATAGATATGAAGAGTCTGGCCCCCCCCCATAGATATGAAGAGTCTGGGGCCCCCCCCCCATAGATATGAAGTCTCGCCCCCCCCACCATAGATACAAAGAGTCTGGGCCCCCCCCCATAGATACGAAGAGTCTGCCCCCCCATAGATATGAAGAGTCTGGGCCCCCCCCATAGATATGAAGAGTCTGCCCCCCCCCATAGATATGAAGAGTCTGGGCCCCCCCCCATAGATATGAAGAGTCTGGCCCCCCCCCCATAGATATGAAGAGTCTGGGCCACCCCCATAGATATGAAGAGTCTGGCCCCCCCCCCTATAGATATGAAGAGTCTGGGCCCCCCCCCATAGATATGAAGAGTCTGCCCCCCCCCCATAGATATGAAGAGTCTGTCCCCCCCCATAGATATGAAGAGTCTGGGCCCCCCCCCCATAGATATGAAGAGTCTGCCCCCCCCCCCAGATATGAAGAGTCTGGGCCCCCCCCATAGATATGAAGAGTCTGGGCCCCCCCATAGATATGAAGAGTCTGCCCCCCCCCCATAGATATGAAGAGTCTGCCCCCCCCCCCATAGATATGAAGAGTCTGGGCCCCCCCCCTCCATAGATATGAAGAGTCTGCCCCCCCCCCATAGATATGAAGAGTCTGGGCCCCCCCCATAGATATGAAGAGTCTGCCCCCCCCCATAGATATGAAGAGTCTGGCCCCCCCATAGATATGAAGAGTCTGCCCCCCCCCATAGATATGAAGAGTCTGCCCCCCCCCCATAGATATGAAGAGTCTGGGCCCCCCCCCATAGATATGAAGAGTCTGGGCCCCCCCCCCATAGATATGAAGAGTCTGGGCCCCCCCCATAGATATGAAGAGTCTGGGCCCCCCCCATAGATATGAAGAGTCTGGGCCCCCCCCATAGATATGAAGAGTCTGGGCCCCCCCCATAGATATGAAGAGTCTGGGCCCCCCCATAGATATGAAGAGTCTGGGCCCCCCCCATAGATATGAAGAGTCTGGGCCCCCCCCCCATAGATATGAAGAGTCTGGGCCCCCCCCCCCCATAGATATGAAGAGTCTGCCCCCCCCATAGATATGAAGAGTCTGCCCCCCCCCCCATAGATATGAAGAGTCTGCCCCCCCCCATAGATATGAAGAGTCTGCCCCCCCCCATAGATATGAAGAGTCTGGCCCCCCCCCCCCCATAGATATGAAGAGTCTGCCCCCCCCATAGATATGAAGAGTCTGCCCCCCCCATAGATATGAAGAGTCTGGCCCCCCCCATAGATATGAAGAGTCTGGCCCCCCCCCCCCATAGATATGAAGAGTCTGGGCCCCCCCCATAGATATGAAGAGTCTGGTCCCCCCCCATAGATATGAAGAGTCTGGGCCCCCCCCCATAGATATGAAGAGTCTGGGCCCCCCCCCATAGATATGAAGAGTCTGCCCCCCCCCATAGATATGAAGAGTCTGGGCCCCCCCTCCATAGATATGAAGAGTCTGCCCCCCCCCCCCCCATAGATATGAAGAGTCTGGGCCCCCCCCATAGATATGAAGAGTCTGCCCCCCCCCATAGATATGAAGAGTCTGCCCCCCCCCCCAGATATGAAGAGTCTGGGCCCCCCCATAGATATGAAGAGTCTGGGCCCCCCCATAGATATGAAGAGTCTGGGCCCCCCCCCATAGATATGAAGAGTCTGGGCCCCCCCCATAGATATGAAGAGTCTGGGCCCCCCCCATAGATATGAAGAGTCTGGGCCCCCCCCATAGATATGAAGAGTCTGGGCCCCCCCCATAGATATGAAGAGTCTGGGCCCCCCCCCCCCATAGATATGAAGAGTCTGGGCCCCCCCCCCCCATAGATATGAAGAGTCTGGGCCCCCCCCCCCCATAGATATGAAGAGTCTGGGCCCCCCCCCCCCATAGATATGAAGAGTCTGGGCCCCCCCCATAGATATGAAGAGTCTGGGCCCCCCCCATAGATATGAAGAGTCTGGGCCCCCCCCATAGATATGAAGAGTCTGGGCCCCCCCCATAGATATGAAGAGTCTGGGCCCCCCCCATAGATATGAAGAGTCTGGGCCCCCCCCATAGATATGAAGAGTCTGGGCCCCCCCCCCATAGATATGAAGAGTCTGGGCCCCCCCCCACCATAGATATGAAGAGTCTGCCCCCCCCCCCATAGATATGAAGAGTCTGGGCCCCCCCATAGATATGAAGAGTCTGGGCCCCCCCCATAGATATGAAGAGTCTGGGCCCCCCCCCCATAGATATGAAGAGTCTGGGCCCCCCCCCCCCATAGATATGAAGAGTCTGGGCCCCCCCCCCATAGATATGAAGAGTCTGGGCCCCCCCCCCATAGATATGAAGAGTCTGGGCCCCCCCCCATAGATATGAAGAGTCTGGGCCCCCCCCCATAGATATGAAGAGTCTGGGCCCCCCCCATAGATATGAAGAGTCTGGGCCCCCCCCCATAGATATGAAGAGTCTGGGCCCCCCCCATAGATATGAAGAGTCTGGGCCCCCCCCATAGATATGAAGAGTCTGGGCCCCCCCCATAGATATGAAGAGTCTGGGCCCCCCCCATAGATATGAAGAGTCTGGGCCCCCCCCATAGATATGAAGAGTCTGGGCGCAGCCTCCCCCCCCATAGATATGAAGAGTCTGGGCCCCCCCCATATATATGAAGAGTCTGGGCCCCCCCATAGATATGAAGAGTCTGGCCCCCCCCCCCATAGATATGAAGAGTCTGGGCCCCCCCATAGATATGAAGAGTCTGCCCCCCCCCCATAGATATGAAGAGTCTGCCCCCCCCCCATAGATATGAAGAGTCTGCCCCCCCCCCCATAGATATGAAGAGTCTGCCCCCCCCATAGATATGAAGAGTCTGCCCCCCCATAGATATGAAGAGTCTGGGCCCCCCCCCATAGATATGAAGAGTCTGGGCCCCCCCCCATAGATATGAAGAGTCTGGGCCCCCCCCATAGATATGAAGAGTCTGGGCCCCCCCCCCCATAGATATGAAGAGTCTGGGCCCCCCCCATAGATATGAAGAGTCTGGGCCCCCCCCATAGATATGAAGAGTCTGGGCCCCCCCCATAGATATGAAGAGTCTGGGCCCCCCCCCCCCATAGATATGAAGAGTCTGGGCCCCCCCCCCCATAGATATGAAGAGTCTGGGCCCCCCCCATAGATATGAAGAGTCTGGCCCCCCCCCATAGATATGAAGAGTCTGGGCCCCCCCCATAGATATGAAGAGTCTGGGCCCCCCCCATAGATATGAAGAGTCTGGGCCCCCCCCATAGATATGAAGAGTCTGGGCCCCCCCCATAGATATGAAGAGTCTGGGCCCCCCCCCCATAGATATGAAGAGTCTGGGCCCCCCCCCCACCATAGATATGAAGAGTCTGCCCCCCCCCCATAGATATGAAGAGTCTGGGCCCCCCCCATAGATATGAAGAGTCTGGGCCCCCCCATAGATATGAAGAGTCTGGGCCCCCCCCCATAGATATGAAGAGTCTGGGCCCCCCCCCCCATAGATATGAAGAGTCTGGGCCCCCCCCCCCCATAGATATGAAGAGTCTGGGCCCCCCCCATAGATATGAAGAGTCTGCCCCCCCCCATAGATATGAAGAGTCTGCCCCCCCCCCCAGATATGAAGAGTCTGGGCCCCCCCATAGATATGAAGAGTCTGGGCCCCCCCCATAGATATGAAGAGTCTGGGCCCCCCCCCATAGATATGAAGAGTCTGGGCCCCCCCCATAGATATGAAGAGTCTGGGCCCCCCCATAGATATGAAGAGTCTGGGCCCCCCCCATAGATATGAAGAGTCTGGGCCCCCCCCATAGATATGAAGAGTCTGGGCCCCCCCCCCCCATAGATATGAAGAGTCTGGGCCCCCCCCCCCCATAGATATGAAGAGTCTGGGCCCCCCCCATAGATATGAAGAGTCTGGGCCCCCCCCATAGATATGAAGAGTCTGGGCCCCCCCCATAGATATGAAGAGTCTGGGCCCCCCCCATAGATATGAAGAGTCTGGGCCCCCCCCATAGATATGAAGAGTCTGGGCCCCCCCCCCATAGATATGAAGAGTCTGGGCCCCCCCCCCACCATAGATATGAAGAGTCTGCCCCCCCCCCCATAGATATGAAGAGTCTGGGCCCCCCCCATAGATATGAAGAGTCTGGGCCCCCCCCATAGATATGAAGAGTCTGGGCCCCCCCCCATAGATATGAAGAGTCTGGGCCCCCCCCCCCATAGATATGAAGAGTCTGGGCCCCCCCCCCATAGATATGAAGAGTCTGGGCCCCCCCCCCCATAGATATGAAGAGTCTGGGCCCCCCCCCATAGATATGAAGAGTCTGGGCCCCCCCCCATAGATATGAAGAGTCTGGGCCCCCCCCATAGATATGAAGAGTCTGGGCCCCCCCCATAGATATGAAGAGTCTGGGCCCCCCCCATAGATATGAAGAGTCTGGGCCCCCCCCATAGATATGAAGAGTCTGGGCCCCCCCCATAGATATGAAGAGTCTGGGCCCCCCCCATAGATATGAAGAGTCTGGGCCCCCCCCATAGATATGAAGAGTCTGGGCGCAGCCTCCCCCCCCATAGATATGAAGAGTCTGGGCCCCCCCCATATATATGAAGAGTCTGGGCCCCCCCATAGATATGAAGAGTCTGGCCCCCCCCCATAGATATGAAGAGTCTGGGCCCCCCCATAGATATGAAGAGTCTGCCCCCCCCCCCATAGATATGAAGAGTCTGCCCCCCCCATAGATATGAAGAGTCTGCCCCCCCCATAGATATGAAGAGTCTGGGCCCCCCCCCATAGATATGAAGAGTCTGGGCCCCCCCCCATAGATATGAAGAGTCTGGGCCCCCCCCATAGATATGAAGAGTCTGGGCCCCCCCCCCCATAGATATGAAGAGTCTGGGCCCCCCCCATAGATATGAAGAGTCTGGGCCCCCCCCATAGATATGAAGAGTCTGGGCCCCCCCCATAGATATGAAGAGTCTGGGCCCCCCCCCCCCCATAGATATGAAGAGTCTGGGCCCCCCCCCCCATAGATATGAAGAGTCTGGGCCCCCCCCCCCATAGATATGAAGAGTCTGGGCCCCCCCCATAGATATGAAGAGTCTGGCCCCCCCCATAGATATGAAGAGTCTGGGCCCCCCCCATAGATATGAAGAGTCTGGGCCCCCCCCATAGATATGAAGAGTCTGGGCCCCCCCCATAGATATGAAGAGTCTGGGCCCCCCCCATAGATATGAAGAGTCTGGGCCCCCCCCCCATAGATATGAAGAGTCTGGGCCCCCCCCCCACCATAGATATGAAGAGTCTGCCCCCCCCCCATAGATATGAAGAGTCTGGGCCCCCCCATAGATATGAAGAGTCTGGGCCCCCCCCATAGATATGAAGAGTCTGGGCCCCCCCCCATAGATATGAAGAGTCTGGGCCCCCCCCCCCCATAGATATGAAGAGTCTGGGCCCCCCCCCCCCCATAGATATGAAGAGTCTGGGCCCCCCCCCCCATAGATATGAAGAGTCTGGGCCCCCCCCCCATAGATATGAAGAGTCTGGGCCCCCCCCCATAGATATGAAGAGTCTGGGCCCCCCCCCATAGATATGAAGAGTCTGGGCCCCCCCCCATAGATATGAAGAGTCTGGGCCCCCCCCATAGATATGAAGAGTCTGGGCCCCCCCCATAGATATGAAGAGTCTGGGCCCCCCCCATAGATATGAAGAGTCTGGGCCCCCCCCATAGATATGAAGAGTCTGGGCCCCCCCCATAGATATGAAGAGTCTGGGCCCCCCCCATAGATATGAAGAGTCTGGGCCCCCCCCATAGATATGAAGAGTCTGGGCCCCCCCCATAGATATGAAGAGTCTGGGCCCCCCCCCATATATATGAAGAGTCTGGGCCCCCCCATAGATATGAAGAGTCTGGCCCCCCCCCCCATAGATATGAAGAGTCTGCCCCCCCCCATAGATATGAAGAGTCTGCCCCCCCCCCATAGATATGAAGAGTCTGCCCCCCCCCCCATAGATATGAAGAGTCTGCCCCCCCCCCCATAGATATGAAGAGTCTGCCCCCCCCATAGATATGAAGAGTCTGCCCCCCCCATAGATATGAAGAGTCTGGGCCCCCCCCATAGATATGAAGAGTCTGGGCCCCCCCCCATAGATATGAAGAGTCTGGGCCCCCCCCATAGATATGAAGAGTCTGGGCCCCCCCCCCATAGATATGAAGAGTCTGGGCCCCCCCCCCCATAGATATGAAGAGTCTGGGCCCCCCCCCCATAGATATGAAGAGTCTGCCCCCCCCATAGATATGAAGAGTCTGCCCCCCCCCCATATATATGAAGAGTCTGGGCCCCCCCCATAGATATTAGGAGTCTGGCCCCCCCCATAGATATTAGGAGTCTGGGCCCCCCCCCATAGATGTGAAGAGTCTGGGCCCCCCCCCATAGATATGAAGAGTCTGCCCCCCCCCCCATAGATATGAAGAGTCTGCCCCCCCCATAGATATGAAGAGTCTGCCCCCCCCCCATAGATATGAAGAGTCTGGGCCCCCCCCCATAGATATGAAGAGTCTGGGCCCCCCCCCATAGATATGAAGAGTCTGGGCCCCCCCCCATAGATATGAAGAGTCTGGGCCCCCCCCATAGATATGAAGAGTCTGGGCCCCCCCCCCATAGATATGAAGAGTCTGGGCCCCCCCCCCATAGATATGAAGAGTCTGGGCCCCCCCCCCCATAGATATGAAGAGTCTGCCCCCCCCATAGATATGAAGAGTCTGCCCCCCCCCCATATATATGAAGAGTCTGGGCCCCCCCCATAGATATTAGGAGTCTGGCCCCCCCCATAGATATTAGGAGTCTGGGCCCCCCCCCATAGATGTGAAGAGTCTGGGCCCCCCCCCATAGATATGAAGAGTCTGGGCCCCCCCCCATAGATATGAAGAGTCTGGCCCCCCCCCCATAGATATGAAGAGTCTGCCCCCCCCCCCATAGATATGAAGAGTCTGGGCCCCCCCCCATAGATATGAAGAGTCTGGGCCCCCCCCCATAGATATGAAGAGTCTGGGCCCCCCCCATAGATATGAAGAGTCTGGGCCCCCCCCATAGATATGAAGAGTCTGGGCCCCCCCCCCATAGATATGAAGAGTCTGGGCCCCCCCCCCATAGATATGAAGAGTCTGCCCCCCCCATAGATATGAAGAGTCTGCCCCCCCCCCATATATATGAAGAGTCTGGGCCCCCCCCATAGATATTAGGAGTCTGGCCCCCCCCATAGATATTAGGAGTCTGGGCCCCCCCCCATAGATGTGAAGAGTCTGGGCCCCCCCCCATAGATATGAAGAGTCTGGGCCCCCCCCCATAGATATGAAGAGTCTGGCCCCCCCCCCATAGATATGAAGAGTCTGGGCCCCCCCCCATAGATATGAAGAGTCTGGCCCCCCCCCCATAGATATGAAGAGTCTGGCCCCTCCCCCATAGATATGAAGAGTCTGGCCCCTCCCCCATAGATATGAAGAGTCTGGCCCCTCCCCCATAGATATGAAGAGTCTGGCCCCTCCCCCATAGATATGAAGAGTCTGGCCCCTCCCCCATAGATATGAAGAGTCTGGGCCCCCCCCCCCATAGATATGAAGAGTCTGGGCCCCCCCCCCATAGATATGAAGAGTCTGCCCCCCCCATAGATATGAAGAGTCTGGGCCCCCCCCATAGATATGAAGAGTCTGCCCCCCCCCATAGATATGAAGAGTCTGGCCCCCCCCATAGATATGAAGAGTCTGGCCCCCCCCCATAGGTATGAAGAGTCTGCCCCCCCCATAGATATGAAGAGTCTGCCCCCCCCTATAGATATGAAGAGTCTGCCCCCCCCATAGATATGAAGAGTCTGGGCCCCCCCCCATAGATATGAAGAGTCTGGGCCCCCCCCCATAGATATGAAGAGTCTGGCCCCCCCCCCATAGATATGAAGAGTCTGGGCCCCCCCCCATAGATATGAAGAGTCTGGGCCCCCCCCCATAGATATGAAGAGTCTGGCCCCCCCCCCATAGATATGAAGAATCTGGCCCCCCCCCATAGATATGAAGAGTCTGGCCCCCCCCCATAGATATGAAGAGTCTGGCCCCCCCCCATAGATATGAAGAGTCTGGGGCCCCCCCCCCCATAGATATGAAGAGTCTGGGCCCCCCCCCCATAGATATGAAGTCTCGCCCCCCCCACCATAGATACAAAGAGTCTGGGCCCCCCCCCATAGATACGAAGAGTCTGCCCCCCCCCCATAGATATGAAGAGTCTGGGCCCCCCCCATAGATATGAAGAGTCTGCCCCCCCCCATAGATATGAAGAGTCTGCCCCCCCCATAGATATGAAGAGTCTGCCCCCCCCCCATATATATGAAGAGTCTGGGCCCCCCCCATAGATATTAGGAGTCTGCCCCCCCCCCAGATATGAAGAGTCTGGGCCCCCCCATAGATATGAAGAGTCTGGCCCCCCCCCATAGATATGAAGAGTCTGGCCCCCCCCCCATAGATATGAAGAGTCTGGGCCCCCCCCCCGTAGATATGAAGAGTCTGGGCCCCCCCCCCATAGATATGAAGAGTCTGGGCCCCCCCCCCCATAGATATGAAGAGTCTGGGCCCCCCCCCATAGATATGAAGAGTCTGCCCCCCCCCATAGATATGAAGAGTCTGGGCCCCCCCTCCATAGATATGAAGAGTCTGCCCCCCCCCCCCATAGATATGAAGAGTCTGGGCCCCCCCCATAGATATGAAGAGTCTGCCCCCCCCCATAGATATGAAGAGTCTGCCCCCCCCCCAGATATGAAGAGTCTGGGCCCCCCCATAGATATGAAGAGTCTGGGCCCCCCCCATAGATATGAAGAGTCTGGGCCCCCCCCATAGATATGAAGAGTCTGGGCCCCCCCCATAGATATGAAGAGTCTGGGCCCCACCCATAGATATGAAGAGTCTGGGCCCCCCCCATAGATATGAAGAGTCTGGGCCCCCCCCCCCATAGATATGAAGAGTCTGGGCCCCCCCCCCATAGATATGAAGAGTCTGGGCCCCCCCCCCATAGATATGAAGAGTCTGGGCCCCCCCCCCCATAGATATGAAGAGTCTGGGCCCCCCCCATAGATATGAAGAGTCTGGGCCCCCCCCATAGATATGAAGAGTCTGGGCCCCCCCCATAGATATGAAGAGTCTGGGCCCCCCCCATAGATATGAAGAGTCTGGGCCCCCCCCCACCATAGATATGAAGAGTCTGCCCCCCCCCCATAGATATGAAGAGTCTGGGCCCCCCCCATAGATATGAAGAGTCTGGGCCCCCCCCATAGATATGAAGAGTCTGGGCCCCCCCCATAGATATGAAGAGTCTGGGCCCCCCCCCCATAGATATGAAGAGTCTGGGCCCCCCCCCATAGATATGAAGAGTCTGGGCCCCCCCCATAGATATGAAGAGTCTGGGCCCCCCCCCATAGATATGAAGAGTCTGGGCCCCCCCCCATAGATATGAAGAGTCTGGGCCCCCCCCATAGATATGAAGAGTCTGGGCCCCCCCCCATAGATATGAAGAGTCTGGGCCCCCCCCATAGATATGAAGAGTCTGGGCCCCCCCCATAGATATGAAGAGTCTGGGCCCCCCCCATAGATATGAAGAGTCTGGGCCCCCCCCATAGATATGAAGAGTCTGGGCCCCCCCCCATAGATATGAAGAGTCTGGGCCCAGCCTCCCCCCCCCCCCCACACTATTTCGTACATTTTCTGCGGCTCCTATAGGCTGTGGTGTCCAGTTCTACCTCCAGAGGGGGCCGTTCCTGCGTGTCTATAATTATCCCCCCCCCTCTGGTGTCACACATAGAGCCCCCCCCACACAGCGACCGGTCACATCATACGGGGCGAGGACCGCACAGCCAGCATGAGGAAAGCGGGTGAGTGAGGGTTCAGGGCGACGGGACACCATGGGGGGGGGGACTGAGAATGGGGGAGATCGGGGGAGGGGGACAGAGATCTGCACATGTTCCTGTCACTCACACCGAAAATAGAGCCCAATAATCCCCCATCCCCCGGAGGACGATCCCTGCAAATCCCCGCGTATCAGACCGCCAGTCCGTATATTATATGGAGAGCCCAATAATCCCCCATCCCCCGGAGGACGATCCCTGCAAATCCCCGCGTATCGGACCGCCAGTCCGTATATTATATGGAGAGTCCAATAATCCCCCGGAGGACGATCCCTGCAAATCCCCGCGTATCAGACCGCCAGTCCGTATATTATATGGAGAGCCCAATAATCCCCCATCCCCCGGAGGACGATCCCTGCAAATCCCCGCGTATCGGACCGCCAGTCCGTATATTATATGGAGAGCCCAATAATCCCCCATCCCCCGGAGGACGATCCCTGCAAATCCCCGCGTATCGGACCGCCAGTCCGTATATTATATGGAGAGCCCAATAATCCCCCATCCCCCGGAGGACGATCCCTGCAAATCCCCGCGTATCGGACCGCCATTCCGTATATTATATGGAGAGCCCAATAATCCCCCATCCCCCGGAGGACGATCCCTGCAAATCCCGCGTATCGGACCGCCAGTCCGTATATTATATGGAGAGCCCAATAATCCCCCATCCCCCGGAGGACGATCCCTGCAAATCCCCGCGTATCGGACCGCCAGTCCGTATATTATATGGAGAGCCCAATAATCCCCCATACCCCGGAGGACGATCCCTGCAAATCCCCGCGTATCGGACCGCCAGTCCGTATATTATATGGAGAGCCCAATAATCCCCCATCCCCCGGAGGACGATCCCTGCAAATCCCCGCGTATCGGACCGCCAGTCCGTATATTATATGGAGAGCCCAATAATCCCCCATCCCCCGGAGGACGATCCCTGCAAATCCCCGCGTATCGGACCGCCAGTCCGTATATTATATGGAGAGCCCAATAATCCCCCATCCCCCGGAGGACGATCCCTGCAAATCCCCGCGTATCGGACCGCCAGTCCGTATATTATATGGAGAGCCCAATAATCCCCCATCCCCCGGAGGACGATCCCTGCAAATCCCCGCGTATCGGACCGCCAGTCCGTATATTATATGGAGAGCCCAATAATCCCCCATACCCCGGAGGACGATCCCTGCAAATCCCCGCGTATCAGACCGCCAGTCCGTATATTATATGGAGAGCCCAATAATCCCCCATCCCCCGGAGGACGATCCCTGCAAATCCCCGCGTATCAGACCGCCAGTCCGTATATTATATGGAGAGCCCAATAATCCCCCATCCCCCGGAGGACGATCCCTGCAAATCCCCGCGTATCGGACCGCCAGTCCGTATATTATATGGAGAGCCCAATAATCCCCCATCCCCCGGAGGACGATCCCTGCAAATCCCCGCGTATCGGACCGCCAGTCCGTATATTATATGGAGAGCCCAATAATCCCCCGGAGGACGATCCCTGCAAATCCCCGCGTATCAGACCGCCAGTCCGTATATTATATGGAGAGCCCAATAATCCCCCATCCCCCGGAGGACGATCCCTGCAAATCCCCGCGTATCGGACCGCCAGTCCGTATATTATATGGAGAGCCCAATAATCCCCCATCCCCCGGAGGACGATCCCTGCAAATCCCCGCGTATCGGACCGCCAGTCCGTATATTATATGGAGAGCCCAATAATCCCCCATCCCCCGGAGGACGATCCCTGCAAATCCCCGCGTATCAGACCGCCAGTCCGTATATTATATGGAGAGCCCAATAATCCCCCATCCCCCGGAGGACGATCCCTGCAAATCCCCGCGTATCAGACCGCCAGTCCGTATATTATATGGAGAGCCCAATAATCCCCCATCCCCCGGAGGACGATCCCTGCAAATCCCCGCGTATCGGACCGCCAGTCCGTATATTATATGGAGAGCCCAATAATCCCCCGGGAAGCAGTCTGTATATTGTACAATAGTAGACCACTGGTCTGTATAGTGTGATACGTTCCAGAACAATAACCATCAGTCTGTATACAGGGGGGAGATTTGCCCCCCCCCAGATGGTGTCGGTCCCCCCCCCCCTTACAGAGAGATGACCGGTCTGTAGATTGTATCCTCGGTGTATAGAAATGATGGAGACAGAAAACCGACCGAACATCCAGAAAGCACACCATACAAATGTCATGAATGGAGTCGCAGTTCAGGGAGTACAAGAAGGATTTGATCCCCTTCACAAAACATGACTTAGTACTTGGTGGCCAATCCCTTGTTGGCCATCACAGAGGTCAGACGTTTCCTGGAGTTGGCCCCCAGGTTCGCACACATCTCAGGAGGGATTTTGGCCCACTCCTCTTGGCAGATCCTCTCCAAGTCATTAAGGTTTGGTGGCTGATGTTTGGCAACTCGAACTTTCAGCTCCTCCACAGATTCTCCATCGGATGAAGGTGTGGAGACTGGCTAGGCCACTCCAGGACCTTAATGTGCTTCTTCTTGAGCCGCTCCTTTGTTGCCTTGGCCGTGTGTTTTGGGTCATTGTCATGCTGGAACACCCATCCACCACCCATTCTCAATGCCCTGGCTGAGGGAAGAAGGTTCTCACCCAAGATTTGAGGGTACATTGCCCCGTCCATCGTCCCTTTGATGCGGTGCAGTTGTCCTGTCCCCTTAGCAGAAACCCCCCCCCAAAGCAGAATGTTTCCACCACCATGTTTCACAGTTGGGATGGTGTTCTTGGAGTCATAGGCAGCATTCCTCCTCCTCCAAACACGGCGAGTTGAGTTGATGCCAAAGAGCTGGATTTTGGTCTCCTCTGACCACAACACTTCCCACCAGTCCTCCTCTGCATCATTCAGATGTTCAGTGGCAGACTTCAGACGGGCCTGGACATGGGCTTTCTTGAGCAGAGGGACCGTGCGGGCACTGCAGGATTTCAGTCCTTGTCGGCGTAGTGTGTTACCAATTGTTTTCTTGGTGACTGTGGTCCCAGCTGCCTGGAGATCATTGACAAGATCCTCACGTGTAGTTCTGGGATGATTCCTCACTGTTCTCATGATCATTGACACCCCACGAGGTGAGATCTTGCATGGTGCACCAGACCTAGGGAGACTGACACTTGTTTTGTGTTTCTTCCATTTGTGAATGATTGCACCAACTGTTGTCACCTTCTCACCAAGCTGCTTGGCCATAGTTTGGTAGCCCAGTCCAGCCTTGTGTAGGTCTACCATCTTGTGCCTGACATCCTTGGACAGCTCTTTGGTCTCGCCCATGGTGATGATGGTGGTGGTGATGATGGTGATGGTGGTGATGGAGGCGGTGATGGTGGTGGTGATGATGGTGGTGGTGGTGGTGGTGTTGGTGATGATGGTGGTGGTGGTGATGGTGATGATGGTGGTTGTGGTGGTTGTGATGATGGTGGTGGTGATGGTGATGGTTGTGATGGTGGTGGTTGTGGTGGTGGTTGTGATGGTGGTGGTTGTGATGATGGTGGTGGTGATGGTGATGATGGTGGTGATGATGGTGGTGGTTGTGATGGTGATGGTGGTGGTGGTGGTGGTGGTGGTTGTGGTGATGGTGGTGATGGTGGTGGTTGTGGTGATGGTGGTGATGGTGGTGGTTGTGGTGGTGGTGGTGGTGATGGTGATGATGGTGGTGGTTGTGATGGTGGTGATGGTGGTGGTGGTGGTGGTGGTGATGGTGGTGATGGTGATGATGGTGGTGATGGTGGTGGTTGTGGTGGTGGTGGTGGTTGTGATGGTGGTGGTTGTGATGGTGGTGATTGTGGTGGTGATGGTGGTGGTTGTGATGGTGATGATGGTGGTGATGATGGTGGTGGTTGTGATGGTGGTGGTTGTGGTGGTGATGATGGTGGTGGTGGTGGTGGTGGTGGTTGTGGTGATGGTGGTGATGGTGGTGATGGTGATGATGGTGGTGATGGTGATGATGGTGGTGATGGTGATGATGGTGGTGGTTGTGATGGTGGTGGTTGTGATGGTGATGGTGATGGTGGTGGTGGTGGTGATGGTGGTGATGGTGATGATGGTGGTGATGGTGGTGGTTGTGATGGTGATGGTGGTGATGGTGGTGGTTGTGATGGTGATGGTGGTGGTTGTGGTGGTGATGATGGTGGTGATGGTGGTGGTTGTGGTGGTGGTGATGATGATGGTGGTGGTGATGGTGGTGGTTGTGATGGTGGTGGTGGTGATGGTGATGATGGTGGTGATGGTGATGATGGTGGTGATGGTGGTGGTTGTGATGGTGATGATGGTGGTGATGGTGATGATGGTGGTGATGGTGGTGGTTGTGGTGATGGTGGTGGTGATGATGGTGGTGATGGTGGTGGTGATGATGATGATGGTGGTGGTGATGGAGGGGGTGGTGGTGGTGGTGGTGGTGGTGATGATGGTGATTGTGATGGTGGTGATGGTGATTGTGATGGTGGTGATGGTGATGGTGGTGGTGGTGGTGATGATGGTGGTGATGGTAGTGGTGATGATGGTAGTGATGGTAGTGGTGGTGGTGATGATGGTGGTGATGGTGGTGGTGATGATGATGGTGGTGGTGATGGAGGGGGTGGTGGTGGTGATATTGGTGGTGGTGGTGGTGATGGTAGTGGTGGTGATGATGGTGGTGATGGTAGTGGTGGTGGTGATGATGGTGGTGATGGTGGTGGTGATGATGATGGTGGTGGTGATGGAGGGGGTGGTGGTGGTGATGGTGGTGGTGGTGGTGGTGATGATGGTGATTGTGATGGTGGTGGTGGTGATGGTGGTGGTGATGATGGTGGTGGTGGTGGTGGTGATGTTTGGATGGAAGAGATTCTGAGGACAGATGCCCTTCATACACAGAACGTGTTGTCGGTAGGAGGACCTTCTTCCATGGACAGGACTGATCTGTGTACCACATGAGCCCAGAGCCAGTCTGTGGAGCCGGAATCATTGTTGGTTGGTGGGGATCAAATCCTTCTTGTACTCCCTGAACTGCGACTCCATTCATGACATTTGTATGGTGTGCTTTCTGGATGTTCGGTCGATTTTCTGTCTCCATCATTTATATACACCGAGAATACAATCTACAGACCGATCATCTCTCTGTAAGGGGGGGAACCAGTATTCCCCTCTGTCACGGATCCCCCACATGCCCCGCCCACAGCAACTAGCTATCCGAGGTGCACACGTGGGGCCGTGACTTGGGGTACGAGGGAATAAAGGGGACTGAACTCTGAATATATAAGACCAGCCGTGAGATCCTTCCACAGCCGCACTACCTCTGCCCACCACCGGGGGAGACTCCACTACAATCCAGAGGGCTGACCACACACTGCAGATACAAATCTTACATACAATCTGGTGCCCTGATTAGAGGGGAGGAGCTTAGTAATCACACCCTTCTAGAGTCCCTCCAGGTACCTTCAGCTTGAACCCTTCCACTGTCCACACCCCCCACACCAGACACACCCCTCCCCCACACCAGACACACCCCTCCCCCACACCAGACACACCCCTCCCCCACACCACAAAGGTAGCCTGCCACCACCCAACAGTTTATCCACAGAACGGTCTGCTGGGACACCCCACACACAGATCTCCGTCTGGCAGATCTGTTACCTTTTACAATCTGCACACAATCTGCCCACACACAGTGCAATTGCATACAGATTGGCAATGAGCTGACCGAGCGTTTAAAGGCCCTAAAATACAATCCAATCTAATCTCTCCGGAGATCTGAGCCCACAGAAGTCACTAATTAATTTTAAGATTTAATTTCCTGAAAGTGGGCGGGGCATAAAATATGTATAAAATATAAAAAGTTCCAGAAATACAAAAAATACGAGAAGACACACAAATGACGTCACTATAAAATAAACGGGAATAAAAGACCGAGATCTATCCTGCGACTGGAGCCAGTCAGAAAAGTCAGCAATCTGCTGGTCGATCAACCGGCTCCATACCAATCACAAATGTCCCGATGTCCGGGGACTCCTTTATGGGGATATGGACGTAGGCGGGACATTAGTCCTCGGCCAATCAACTCTGGGGGGTGGTCCTGTACCCGCCCACAGGAGGTACTGTGTATGGACCTGCCCAAGTTCAGTTGGGCCGAGACTGGCCTGAACACCAAGTCAGGGATTGGATTTCCGACACCAATCACAACAGTACCAACCACCATCCGACTGTCACCATCCAACTGTCACCATCAGACCGTCACCATCAGACCGTCACCATCAGACCGTCACCATCCGACCGTCACCATCAGACCGTCACCATCAGACCATCACCATCAGACTGTCACCATCCAACTGTCACCATCCGACTGTCACCATCCAGCGTCACCATCCGACTGTCACCATCCAGCGTCACCATCCAGCGTCACCATCCGACTGTCACCATCCAGCGTCACCATCCAGCATCACCATCAGACTGTCGCCATCCAGCGTCACCATCCGACTGTCACCATCCAGCGTCACCATCAGACTGTCACCATCCAGCGTCACCATCCGACTGTCACCATCCAGCATCACCATCCGACTGTCACCATCCAGCGTCACCATCCAGCGTCACCATCCGACTGTCACCATCCAGCGTCACCATCCAGCGTCACCATCAGACCGTCACCATCCGACTGTCACCATCCGACTGTCACCATCCAGCGTCACCATCCAGCGTCACCATCCAGCGTCACCATCAGACTGTCACCATCCAGCGTCACCATCCGACTGTCACCATCTGACTGTCACCATCCAGCGTCACCATCAGACTGTCACCATCCGACTGTCACCATCCAGCGTCACCATCCAGCGCCATCTAACCATTCCATGCATTTCCCTGGCTCCTCCCCAATCCACAAATATGATTGTTATATGCAGATGCAGCGCACAGAGCGCCCTACAAGAAGGGAGTATGTTCATGTCTCCAACTCACATCCAGCTGTTATGAGGGATGGAACTCCTTTGATGGGTGGAGACACTTTTACCCCCCAGACAGATCAGGCCCCCCCCCCCGGGGCCCCCCCTCGCTGTTATGAGGGATGGAACTCCTTTGATGTGAATGATCCCTATAGAGCTCCCACATCAGGCAGACCGTCCTCTCCTCTCATTGGCTCCAAACCTGTTCTCCCAGAAGGTGACAACCTGATTGACACATAAAAGGTGTCACCTCCAGGAGGCGGGGCTTTTCAGAAGGCAAATGCTAATTGATGATCTCCTGTCTGAGTACATCTGTAATGACAAGGCGGAGCCTATATCTACTCCACTCAGATCTGTACATGTATGTTACACCCCCCCCCCCCCCGTATTGTACAACGGAGACCGGTCTGTATATTGTAGTCTGTTCTCTCATTGGTCCGTATCTCTGCCCCCCCCCAGTGATGGACCTCCTGTATAGTGTGTCTGATCTCTCATTGGTCCGTATCTCCCCCCCCCAGTGATGGACCTCCTGTATATTGTGTCTGTTCTCTCATTGGTCCGTATCTCCCCCCCCCCAGTGATGGACCTCCTGTATATTGTGTCTGTTCTCTCATTGGTCCGTATCTCCCCCCCCAGTGATGGACCTCCTGTATAGTGTGTCTGTTCTCTCATTGGTCCGTATCTCTGCCCCCCCCCAGTGATGGACCTCCTGTATATTGTCTGTTCTCTCATTGGTCCGTATCTCCCCCCCCCAGTGATGGACCTCCTGTATAGTGTGTCTGTTCTCTCATTGGTCCGTATCTCTGCCCCCCCCAGTGATGGACCTCCTGTATAGTGTGTCTGTTCTCTCATTGGTCCGTATCTCCCCCCCCCCCCAGTGATGGACCTCCTGTATATTGTCTGTTCCCTCATTGGTCTGTATCTCCCCCCCCCCCAATGATGGACCTCCTGTATATTGTGTCTGTTCTCTCATTGGTCCGTATCTCCCCCCCCCCAGTGATGGACCTCCTGTATATTGTGTCTGTTCTCTCATTGGTCCGTATCTCCCCCCCCCAGTGATGGACCTCCTGTATATTGTCTGTT